>NC_084556.2:30160000-30262500 GCF_033978685.3 Nerophis lumbriciformis
TGCAAGTTAAAACTCTACTATGCAAAGCGAAAGCCATTTCTCAACAACACCCGGAAACGCTGCCGGCTTCGCTGGGCCCCAGCTCATCTAAGATGGACTGACGCAAAGTGGAAAAGTGTTCTGTGGTCTGACGAGTCCACATTTCAAATTGTTTTTGGAAACTGCGGACGTCGTGTCCTCCGGACCAAAGAGGAAAAGAACCATCCGGACTGTTCGAGGCACAAAGTTCAAAAGCCAGCATCTGTGATGGTATGGGGGTGTATTAGTGCCCAAGGCATGGGTAACTTACACATCTGTGAAGGCACCATTAATGCTGAAAGGTACATGCAGATTTTGGAGCAACATATGTTGCCATCCAAGCAACGTTATCGTGGACGCCCCTGCTTATTTCAGCAAGACAATGCCAAGCCACGTGTTACAACAGCGTGGCTTCATAGTAAAAGAGACTGGCCTGCCTGTAGTCCATTGAAAATGTTTGGCGCATTATGAAGCCTAAAATACCACAACGGAGATCCCCGGACTGTTGAACAACTTAAGCTGTACATCAAGCAAGAATGGGAAAGAATTCCACCTGAAAAGCTTCAAAAATTGCTCTCCTCAGTTCCCAAACATTTACTAAGTGTTGTTAAAAGGAAAGGCCATGTAACACAGTGGTAAAAATGCCCCGTGCCAACTTTTTTGCTATGTGTTGCTGCCATTAAATTCTAAGTTAATTATTATTTGCAAAACAAAACAGATGCTTGTACTTATTATAGACTCCACATATTGATAATGCACTACACAAAAAGTAGACAAGTAACGATCGTGATTACCTTCGGTGGTCCAGCTGCCCTCTTTCCTGCCTGAGACAACATCAGCAGTGAAGTGTGCGAGTTTCCTCTCAACATTTTCACATCCGTCACACCGGAGACAAGACGGCAACAAGCACCAGAGTGAAAACAAACTGAGTGGGCACGCAAAGGCCCCCCCCCGTGGGAAACTCACTGTCAACTACAGTTCTTTATTCTCTGCTGCTTGGTCGTCATCATTGAAACGGAATGTAATCTATTACAGTTACTTTGCCTTATTTATACTCAATATATGCTAAACTATCTAAACAGATCCATATTGTGTTATCGGTAAATTAAAAAAAAAAAAAAAGCATATTCCATGCAATTTTGCCATAAATGAAGCATTTTCAAGGTTAAAAATGTCTAAATGAACTAAAACTACCAACACTAAAGTAGTAATGGCCACTAGACAAGACCAAAACAATCAGACTACGCTGTTCAGTATCGTGGCCACTGATTGGCTCAGCCTCAGGCAGCATTACTACCATTAGCATGCTAACATTTTTAGCCAATTTTGCAGCGGAGCCTCTCGGACTCATATAACTGGGTACTTGGCACATGTTAACTGTCAGCATACTTTTTGTAGCCAATTTTCGGACTTATATAACTTGGTACTTGGCACACGCTAACTTATTTTTTAGCCAATTTTTCAGCAGAACAACTCAGAGTCATGACTTGGTACTTGATACATGCTAACTGTTAGCATTCTAGCATGCTAACTTTTTTTGCCAATTTTACAGCTGAACACATCAGAGTCACGACTATATTTGACACATGCTAACATTAGCATTCTAGCATGCTAACTTTTTTTTTTGGTCAATTTTACAGCAGAACACCTCAGAGTAATACCTTGGTACTTGAAACATGCTAACTGTTAGCATTCTAGCATGCTAAATTTTTTAGCCATTTTTACAGCTGAACACATCAAAGTCACAACTAGGTATTTGACACATGTTAACATTATATCATGTTATCTTTTTTTTTGGCCAATTTCACAGCAGAAAACATCAGAGTCATGACTTGGTCCGTGACAAATGCTAACTGTTAGCATACTAACTTTAGCATTCTAGCATGTTAACTTTTTTTAGCCAATTTTTCAGGGTAACGCCTCAGACTTGTATAGCTTGGTACTTGACACATTTTAACTGCTAGCATGCTAACTGCTAGCATGCTAAAGTTTTTAGCCAATTTTGCAGCGAAACTCCTCAGACTCATATAACTGGGTACTTGACACACGCTAACTGTTACCATGCTAACATTAGCGTGCTAACTTTTTTTGGGTGCCAATTTTACCGCAGAAAACGTCAGAGTCATGACTTGGTACTTGACACATGCTAACTGTTATCATTCTAGCATGCTAACTTTTTTGCCAATTTTTACAGCCAAACACTTCAGAGTAATGACTTGGTATTTGACACATGCTAACATTAGCATTTTAGCATGCTATCATTTTTTTTTTTTTTTTTTTTGCCAATTTTACAGCAGAACACCTAAGAGTCATGACTTGGTACTTGACACATGCCATACTTGCCAACCCTCCCGGATTTTCCGGGAGACTCCCGAAATTCAGCGCCTCTCCCGAAAACCTCCCGGGACAAATTTTCTCTCGAAAATCTCCCGAAATTCAGGCGGACCTGGAGGCCACGCCCCCTCCAGCTCCATGCGGACCTGGAGGATCCGCATGGAGCAATGTTGTTGTAATATATTGAGTTGGAGGCAATAAACAGGCAAGGGGATGAAGTACGTCTCTTTACTGTAGACTTCAGAACAGACTCACACACTTGACGTCAGGTGCGCAACACCACGTAAATCGTTGGCCAACCAAAAAGTAACCCCTGTACGCTATAGCCAACATTCACCAGGAGATGGCAACAGACAAACATAGATCACTCTATTACATTCCTCCCATTTTAGAATTGTAGAAATAAACAACCCAACCAAAAAAATGCAGCAGCTCAATTAAAAAACTGTACTTAAGCCACATTCTTTTTTTTTTTTAGTACTGAACTCTTAACCCTCATTTGTAAACAATTACATGCTTATTATACAAACAGTATTTGTACATCTTTAACACAGATTTTTATACTGTCTTCAGAGATTCCGTTTTTTTGGTGGTACTCGAAACCTTTCTGGGTAACTGCGGATCACTGGTGGGGTTTTTGTTGTGGGTGATCTGGGTTCTGATGATGGCAACTCAGCAGCCCTTAAATCTGGTTCAATGATGAGACTAGTTTGTGTCTGACTCACTGATGGTCCTGGTGATGGAACTGAAACAGCACTGTCCAGTTGTACTGATGGCACATTTTCTGCAACTGGTGGAGACTAGATAACTGGCAGTCTCTCCATGTTTTCTCGCCATGGTAACATGTGATCCACATGCACTGTGCGCTGTCTCTGTCCCTCTTGATATATATATATATATATATAAGAAAATACTTCACTTTCAGTGAATTCTAGCTATATATATATATATATATATATATATATATATATATATATATATATATATATATATATATATATATATATTTTATTATATATATATATATATATATATATATATATATACATATATATATACTGTTGCTGACTTTGTGAATTCTAGCTGTAAATATACTCCTCCCCTCTTAGCCACGCCCCCAACCACGCCCCCGCCCCCCACCCCCCACCTCCCGAAATCGGAGGTCTCAAGGTTGGCAAGTATGGTTTTGTGGATAAACGGTTTTCGCCTTGCATAGGAGAGTTTTAACTTGCACTTACAGATGTAGCGACCAACTGTAGTTACTGACAGTGGGTTTCTGAAGTGTTCCTGAGCCCATGTGGTGATATCCTTTACACACTGATGTCGCTTGTTGATGCAGTACAGCCTGAGGGATCGAAGGTCACGGGCTTAGCTGCTTACGTGCAGTGATTTCTCCAGATTCTCTGAACCCTTTGATGATATTAAGGACCGTAGATGGTGAAATCCCTAAATTCCTTGCAATAGCTGGTTGAGAAAGTTTTTCTTAAACTGTTCAAAAATTTGCTCACGCATTTGTTAACAAAGTGGTGACCCTCGCCCCATCCTTGTTTGTGAATGACTGAGCATTTCATGGAATCTACTTTTATACACAATCATGGCACCCACCTGTTACCAATTTGCCTGCACACCTGTGGGATGTTCCAAATAAGTGTTTGATGAGCATTCCTCAACTTTATCAGTATTTATTGCCACCTTTCCCAACGTCTTTGTCACGTGTTGCTGGCATCAAATTCTAAAGTTAATGATTATTTTCACAAAAAAAAAAGTTTATCAGTTTGAACATCAAATATGTTGTCTTTGTAGCATATTCAATTGAATATGGGTTGAAAATGATTTGCAAATCATTGTATTCTGTTTATATTTACATCCAACACAAGTTCCCAACTCATATGGAAACGGGGTTTGTAATAAAAGAGAATAAGGAACTAGTTTATTGATATAAACTGTCAATAGCACACTCCATAAACTCACAATAAAAGCATGTAATCTGTTTTGGTGTTAACTGATCTCACTCATGGAGCATCATATCAACATTCCTAATCTACACTAATCAATGTACAGCGAGTGTACATTTGCTACCCGTTTAAAATGATTCAACACCCAGCATATACAGTATTGTCTGAATAGCTGGCAACATGAGTGGTGACACATGAGTGCTGGGGAGCTGCGGTTCAACAACAGAAGTATGAATTCCAACATTGTGAGGCAAAGCATTGTTCATCTCTCTTACTCATGTCTACCAGCACGATGATGAGCACAAACAAAGGAAGCTGAAGGTGATCTTGTTAAAACAACAACAACAACAACAAACACTGAACCATTACTGGAGAAAGAAAAACATGTTGCCACACCTACTGCAGCTCTGCAAGGCTTTCATTCAGATACCGTTTAATTTAACAATAAGGGGAATCTTGAGGGAGAAATAAAAGTGATGCAGCACAGGGAAGCTTCTAGTAACTCGAAGGTTTTCTGCATTGCTTCTCTAAAATGGCAAGGCCAACAAAAAAAACAATAAATGTAAATACTATATATCCGCTTTATATTTTACTCCTCTGCAATGTAATGCATTCACTGCAATATTGTGCTATATTTTCATGGCAAGATGACACTTTGTCTCTGTTGCTATGGTAATGTTTGCTCTACAGTACATTTTCAGAGCTGTGGTCCAGTTCAGTTATTTGCTGCAAATGTTGTGCACCTGATTGTCTTTATGTTACTTGGTGCTTCAAGTGATTGCTGCTTGTGCGGACAATGATGGTCTTGTTGCTGCCATGACAGCCCAATCTTGTGTTTGGGTCATCAGGATGAACACATGCCAGGCATTTCATGTACTCAATGTGTTCCTGAACTAGCAATATGCATAACATAGGGATGTAACCATACAGTAGGAAGGGGATTCATACGGCCACATTCGTCGCAGGTTACCTGACACATGAAGCGTGACACATTGGGGGGGTGCACTAGCATACGCAGCGTAGAGTAGCCCTTTACATCATTTTGAGCAGACTGCATTTAAAAATAATTAACACCCCCACCTTACTCTCACACGAGATCTACCCAGGAATAGGGCCATATGAATACCTTCCCTACTGTATCACCATGTTTATTACGGTTATCATTTTTATCGCAGTATTGTTGAATGTGCTAATAAAAATTCCTTAAACACACATTGAAATCTTTTAACCAAGCTTTGTTTTTAGAAAATGAATAGATAAACAAATGGACAACAGACACACTATATAGAGTGTGTCCATAAAGTCTCTTTACAATTAAAAAAATATATTAAAAGGTCAGTCGATTAAATACCTTAACCAGATTTGTGTTATTCAAATCATTGTTTAATAAAGTTTGTGATGACATTGAAAAATGTTTTGTTTCAGGTGTTCTGTTCCATTCCATTGCCAGCATTGACAAGGCTTTGCTACAGCGAACATGGCAAAAAAGTGAGTACCGTCTTGATGTGCTTTGTGCGACCAGTGGTGCCCGTGTAGAGGTGCATTAACTGAGGTAAAAGGGGGAAAAAAAAAGACTTAGTTAGAAAAAGTTTAGTTAACAAATCTTGTCAACTTCCTTTGTATACACCCTGTGTATTTACAAACTTTGTACATATTTCATCAAGTTTAGATTGGCGTATGATGTTTGTAACGTGGAAAGACATATTTATGTTAGCATTTAAGCTAGTTATTAATTACTAGCGGCTATTAGTGATTAGCGGTGCTCGCTGCCAGGTAGCGATCAGCACGCTAGCTTTCTTCGCCACGGAATGAGTAGTATCGCCAGTCCATCATTTATTCCGTTACATTTACTTAAGTCATTTTTTAGATAAGTTGTACTTGTCAGAGTAGTTTTTGTATGTACTTTTTACTTTTACTTGAGTATTTTTGTGCTAATAAGAAATGCTACTTTTACCTTGTTACATTGAGTTTCATCCCAAACGCTACCTTTATTCATTTCATCCTTATATTTGTTTATAATCTTGTGTGGAGGCGTGGCCGGCAAACCGACAGCGAGGCGGGGCGCGCCGGGGCCGACGCCTAGATGGCGGCGAGGAGGCGTGGCCGGCGGGCCAGCGGCGAGGCGGGGCGCGCCGGGATCGACGCCGAGTTAAATGGCAGGTGCGTGGATCGCCCACCTGGGCACAATTATATAATCTCCTACCAGTGTGTAAAAGGGAGCAGCCGAGAACGTCGGGGCTGAAGGAGTTGGAGAGCCAACAGTGGATGCAGCGCGGAAGAGAGCGAGAGGCAAACAAAGATGACGCGGCAGAATGAAAAGCTTGCCGAAGAGTGCGCAGGGAGAAGAGCTGAAAAGCGACCCGAAGAGACTGAGTATTATTGAAAAATAAACAAAGTCAAAACTGCTCGAAGTCATGTCTGTCCTTGGTGGTCCATGGAACGCGGACGACAGCAAGAGTCGGTCACAAGTCTGTTTGTCACGACCCCAACACAGAAAATAAATAATTAGAATAATAACCAAAAGGGGTGAGTAAAATTAATGAAGTATGGACACAAAAGATGTTAAAAAACCGAAAAACACACACAAAAAGTGTGGAGAGAAAACAGTTAACACTACATGGCAGCGCCAGAACAGAGCCGCAGTAAAAGAGAAGTGTGAGTGGAGCCAAAGAGGTGAACACCTTTTGTGTGCGTTTTCTGTTTTTCTTCACTCCTTTTTAAAACAAGAACAAACAAAAGGGTACAAACAAAAGGCGCGCACAAGGCGGAGAACAAACTGGGCTATGAACAAAAACTAACACAAAGGCGAACTGTGGACAAGAAACAAAAACACTTACTGTGACGCGAAGGAACTATGACATGAGCAGAGTGAACAGAAGTAGACACAGCTACAACGACAAGTATTAATGACATTGACAATTATAATGACACTGACCTCGACAATCATTAGCGACATTGACAATACTCCAGCACTGACTGGAGGGAAAAGCAGGTCTAAATAGTAGCTGGCGGCGCGCACAGACGCAGCGGCTTACGGCTCTCCATTTCAGTGCTCTTTCTTCCTTCTTTTCTTCATGTTTTTTTTCCTTTTGTGCACCACCTGTACTGCAAACACCCGGTACACCCGCCAGTCACTCTTGGATATCGGTAACTCGCACCAGATATCTGTTTCGAGCGACTTTCACCACGAGCACAACATCCCAGATGACAGAGCGAGAGCACAGGGCTCTCCGTGGTTTGTTGTCGGGTCTGGGAGACGGCGCAGACGGAGGAGGGAGAGGAAGCAGAAGCGTGGCCGCAGGTCCGGCGTCTTGCTCAGGCTTAGGAAACAACCCCACAAGCCACCTCTACCAAGCCTGTTCCTCTCTAATGCCAGATCCCTTGTACAGAAGATGGACGACCTGGAGTTACAACTTGCTGGAAACCGCTATGTTCGGGACTGTTGTGCTATGATTATCACCGAAACCTGGCTTCACCCGGAAATACCCGATGCTAGCATGCAGCTAGCCGGACGCACTCTGCTCCGCCGGGACAGAACTAAGGACTCCGGTAAGAGCAGAGGAGGGGGGCTCTGTATCTACGTGCATGAGAACTGGTGCAACAACGGGACAATCACTGAACAGCACTGTTGCCCGGACGTGGAGTACATGTCTGTTAGATGTCGGCCTTTTTTTCTCCCGAGAGAGCTGTCTGTTGTTATCATCACGGCTGTGTATATTCCACCGGACGCCAAAGTAAACACAGCGCTCTCTCTTCTGCTGAACACCGTCAACGAACAGCAGCGGGCCCACCCCGACGGTGTTCATATCATAGCAGGGGATTTTAATAAGGCCAATCTGAAGACTGTACTCCCTAAGTTCTACCAGCACGTGAAGTGTTCTACAAGGGGCAAGAACACCCTGGACCACGTGTATACCAACATAAAGCACGCATACAGAGCTACACCCCTCCCCCAGCTTGGACAGTCAGACCATCTTTCCCTCCTGCTCTCTCCTACCTACACCCCCATCAGACGCCAGGCCAGGCCTATCACAAAGACTGTTATGACCTGGCCTGACGATGCACTCCCCAAACTTCAGGACTGCTTCCAACACACAGACTGGGACCTCTTCCAACAACAGGAGCTGGAGACAGCCACAGGAACGGTGCTGGACTACATAAAGTTCTGCATCGGGAATGTGACTGTGGAAAAAACCATCCGGGTTTACCCCAACAAGAAACCCTGGATGACCAGCCAGGTCCGCACACTCCTCAGGGCCCGCGACGCAGCCTTCAGGTCAGGGGACAGGGCACTGTACAGTGTTGCTAGAGCCGACCTGAAGAGAGGGATTAAAAAAGCAAAGGCGGACCACAGGAGGTGCATAGAGTCCCATCTGTCCAGCAAAAACTCACGGGAGGTGTGGCGGGGCATTCATGACATCACAAACTTCAGAGGCTGCAATATGACAACTGCGGATCAGAGTGCGACACTGGCAGAGGAGCTTAACTGTTTCTTTGCCCGTTTCGAAACCCCCCAGCGACACTCATCTGCTCCAGCCCTGCCCCCGCCCCCACCGGGCTCCGGCGCCACTCCACTCACTGTACAGGAGCACAGTGTCAGACGAGTGCTCCTGGCTGTGAACCCCAGGAAGGCTACCGGACCAGACGGAGTACCTGGAAAGGTGCTCAGGACGTGCGCCCACCAGCTCGCTCCCCCCCTCACCAGGATCTTCAACCTCTCCCTGGCTCAGGCAGTCATCCCATCCTGCCTGAAGTCATCTACAATAATCCCGGTGCCGAAGAAGTCTCCCATCACCAGCCTGAATGATTACCGACCAGTGGCCCTCACTCCGGTAATCATGAAGTGCTTCGAGCAACTTGTTCTCCAGCACATGAAGGACCATATCCCTCCAGACTTCGACCCCCACCAGTTCGCATACCGGGCGAACAGGTCCACAGAGGACGCCATCGCTGTTGCTCTCCACTCTGCTCTGAACCACCTGGAGCAGCAGCAGAGCTACGTCCGGATGCTCTCTGTGGACTATAGCTCTGCCTTCAATACAATAATCCCGGACAGACTCTGCAATAAACTGGACACTCTTGGCCTCCCCCCTCTCACAAACGCCTGGATAAGGGACTTCCTAACGGACCGACCCCAGAATGTGAGACTTGGCCCGCACCTCTCATCCTCCCGCACGCTGAGCATCGGCTCCCCACAGGGCTGTGTGCTGAGCCCCCTCCTCTACTGCCTTTACACCCATGACTGCAGTCCGGCCCACAGTGACAACCTTACCGTCAAGTTCGCCGACGATACCACAGTGGTCGGGCTCATCTCCAGGGGTGACGAGGCTGCCTAAAGAGAGGAGGTCCTGAAGCTGACGGCCTGGTCTTCGGAGAACAACCTCGCTCTCAACACCAGCAAGACCAGAGAGATCATCGTCGACTTCAGGAGGAGCAGCACCGACCCTGCCCCCCTCTACATCAACGGCGAGCATGTAGAGAGGGTCCACACCTTCAGGTACCTTGGAGTCCACATCTCTAATGACTTCTCCTGGACAGTCAACACCACATCAATCATCAAGAAGGCTCAGCAGCGGCTACACTTCTTTAGAGTCCTCGGGAAGTACAACCTGAAGCCTGACCTGCTGCTGACCTTCTACCGCTCGTCCATCGAGAGCCTGCTGACCTACTGTATTACGGTATGGTACGGCAGCTGCACTGCAGCAGACAGGGAGAGGCTGCAAAGAGTGGTCAAGACGGCTCAGAAGATCATCGGCCGCCCTCTCCCCTCTCTGACGGACATCTACACCTCCCGCTGCCTCAACAGAGCCAGTGCCATCATCAAGGACAGCACCCACCCTGGCTCTGACCTGTTCCACCTGCTGCCCTCTGGGAAGCGCTACAGGTGCATTAAAACCAAAACAAACAGGCTAAAGAACAGCTTCTTCCCCAGGGCCATAACCATCCTGAATGGACTGCCCCATTGTCCCTCATAACTGCCTTCTCTTCGGTGCAATAACCCATTCCACCAACCACCCTGTTTTTTGTTTTGTTTTGTTTTTTTCATGTATATATTCATTTCACACCATATTCATTGCACTTCTACATTTTTTATATTTTTATATATTTGCACATTGTTTTTCTAGCATGCACACATCGCACTGTATGGAATGGCCTCAATCTCGTTACCTTGCGTAATGACAATAAAGCTGATTCTGATTCTGATTCTGATTCTGACACCAGGTTTGGCCAGGTGCCAGTCAGCCACAGCTGAGGGGACACAGCACTCAGGGAGACAAGTAGGAAATAAGAGCGCCGACAGGAAATAAAGACAAACAGAGGAAAGACTCAAAACATAACTAAACTGTGACAAACCTGACACTGACAAGATAATACCTCAATGGGAAATACCAAAAGTTAAAAAGTATATCAAACAAACCTGTAACGAAGTGATCAATGCAAACTTCTTCGACTCTGCCGTCTTCGAGAGGAGTGTGTGCTACTTTTTTCATCGTCTTTTGTAAAATCTTGCATTCTTTCGCCATTCTTGATTACCTCTTGAGGAACTCTGAACATTTTTTATCCTTTTCGCGATCTCTACGGTTCCAACAGCCAAAAACAGCGCAAGTACGGGTTAGTTTTCTTCCAAAAAGGCAAAATGTTGCCCAGAACTCTTTGACAACAGACGCTCGCTGGCCCACCCTTTCGAGCCTCCCATAGTTAACGAGCCCGACTTGACGTCAAGTGATTACAACCTACTAGTTACTGCTTGCAAAGATGTAATTTCTTGACTTTTTAAGAGAAGCTTGTTCCAGCGGGCACAGTCACAGGACTCTGTTTCACCAATCTAACGTAAGCACTAGTTACATTTGACTCTATTTCACCAATCAAACAGGTAAAAAACAATAAACAATTAAAAAAAAACGGGATGCCTGACCAAAATGGCCCCCGGGTCATACAGTACGTTGTACAGTGCTATAAAGTTAAAGTTAAAGTTAAAGTACCAATGATTGTCACACACACACGAGGTGTGGCAAAATTATTCTCTGCATTTGACCCATCACCCTTGTTCACCCCCTGGGAGGTGAGGGGAGCAGTGGGCAGCAGCGGTGCCACGCTCGGGAATCATTTTTGGTGATTTAACCCCCAATTCCAACCCTTGATGCTGAGTGCCAAGCAGGGAGGTATGGGTCCCATTTTTATAGTCTTTGGTATGACTATACAGCTGTCTCATATCGAGGCATGTTTGTAATATTGTGGTTATGCAAATGAACTACACAAGAAGCATACTATGATGGAGTGTAACCCAATGTTACCTTCTTGTAAACCTAATGGCTAATCTGCATTGGGATTCTGTATGGATGAAGTATTATTGTCACCTGTAGGCCTTCCTTATAAAAGGAAACAGCTATGAACATTTTTACTTTGGGCCCAAAGGGCAGCAAGTCACGAGTCATTGAACTGATTTGTATTTGTGTATCAAAGTACAGATGATGACTTTACAACATCGTTTACTTCCCTCGGGATGATGCTTTTCCTCGCTGCAATATCCTACTAAATGCTGCACATGGTAGCTCAATTCACAGGCCGCCGCTTTAATTCCGCTGAGGCCAAGCGATTCAGGTTAATTGGTTTTCTGTCTGGCTTTAAGCAGGATCCCTCCATCAAAACTTGCTGCAGATGATCGTGATGTTTTTTTAAATTTTGATAATGCCTGTAACCTGCAGCTAGTGCAGATATAAAAGAAAAATCATTTTAAATTGGCAGTTTGTTAATTCTGTTAGGCTCCTATTGTGATCATCTGGTGCAGTCCAGAGTTGTGTATAAAGAGAGTACGGCCAACCTGGTTTCAGGCGATTTTCTCAATAATTGGTCAAAAGGCCAAGGGTCTGCTACTAACTTTGAGCTGATGCTATGTGTTTGCGGCGCTTCCTCGTTGGTTTTTCGACGTGCAAAAATGACCTGTTGTGCAGCCTGGGGCTGCTCCGCCCGCGAAAACTGTGGAAAGATTTTACATTGCTTTCCCTACAAGATCAGTTAGAATAATACATAATCATACAGTGATTACAAATACGTTGGAGGCAGCCGCCACACTTGATACTTCACACAAAAGTCATAATTATTCTGTGACTGTCCAAAGCTATGGAGGATTTTGGCAAAAATGAGGGTAATAAGTAATTTTTTTGGGCATTCTTTTTTTCTTTTTGCGCCGTCGACTGCGTGTTAAAGTGCCTGTTGGTCACGAAACACTGCAAGAATGTAGCAGCAGAGTGCATCAAATAGGCAACATTTTACTTTGACGAACCTAAATTATTGTAAGTTATTGAGCTAAAGTATGTTTAAAATTATATTTAGACCTATTATTGTGGATTGTTTTGTCAGAAAAAACTAACATCAGAAAGACTGCAATGCATGCTTCTGGAACAGTGGCTCTTAAACTTTTTTCACCAATTACCACCCAAGACATTACTTGCCATCATATTTACCAACATTACAATACAGTAGGCCTAAGTATTCACTAAAAACAAGGCATATGTTTTATTTAACAATTATATTTATTATTTGTGGCCACTGTAACATTACACACAGTTTGAATATTCCAGTGAGTCCCATCGGCTTTTGGGAGGAAAAAAAAGAGCTAAATAGGTTTTAGTGACACTCTTCATTTATTATGTTATTTCCCCCACCAGCACCACCATCCCAAAAAAAGAAAGAAAATAATGTGTGCAGGATTAAAGTAGTGAAAGAAAAACTATATCCAATAGTATGTAATCAAGAAATAATTAAAAAATCAAAATAATAATATTTTAAGTATTACATAAAGTAAGAATTATTATTATTTGGGGTTACCACATTCCATGCACCCTTAATGCAAATAAAGTGCAGATTTTGTACTGCATGTTATGTTTAATAATTTCCACAAGAGGGCAGACTCGAGCCATCAACGGATAATCTGCAGGCTGAACATGATCAAAACCGGTTTGTCAATTGATTTTTTTCTGACCTTATAAAATATTTTGTGGTTTGCCAGAACGTCATAAATATCATATATTTAAGGGGAGTGGCCTGCCAATAAACTATTGGCTTTGTGTGACAATCTAAAGGCATATTTTTAATAAGTTTATTGTAACATATATAGGATAGGATAGAATAGACTTTTATCCATCCCGCAATGGGGAAATAACGTTGTTGCAGTGCAGGTTTATTACATACAGTAACATAAGTAAAGCGTAATGGAAAAACAAAAAAATAGTAATAAATACTACGTCTTGCCCACTGATATGTATAGATAGAAAATAAAATACAACAAAAAAGACACTAACATCCCTATTGCACACCACAAAAAAAACCATCCCAGTATTCATGTAAGCGTGTTGTAAAGTCTTATAGCTGTGGGTAGAAAGGACCTGCGGTTGCGCTCCTTCTTACACTGTGGATGTAACGGTCTAATGCTAAAGGAGCTACTCAGGGCCTCCACAGTGTCATGCATGGGGTGAAAGGGATTTTTTCCAGTCTGAGGCTCAGGTTAAAAACGTAATGGACCACACCAGTTAACCGGTCCGCACATTCCCTGAGTAGCCTGGAAATGATGCCATCTGGGCTTGTAGCCTTCCTGACCTTGTTCCTTCCCAACTCTCTCCTCACTTGATGCAGGCTGACGGAGTGTCGGGTGGCTGATGGCTGGGTGCGGTGAACTGGGCTGGTGGGCTGACTCAAAGGGGTTTGTTTGGGAGGTGTGGACCATGCTGAGGTGTATAAGGCTGGGGCAGGTGTGGAGTGGATGTGAAGGGGTTGTAGTGGGGCCAGAGTCAAACCTGTTAAAAAAAAACCATTATGTTTGTTGGCCCACTCTTGGTCGGCAGAAGCCTGATGACCAATGGCACCTCTTTCATTTCACTTCACGGATGTTATTTTGCTCCAGTTTTTGTTTGTAGTCCTTCTTACACCTTCTGATCTTATAAATAAGATCCCTCTGGACATTTCTCAGCTATTCCTTGTTTGCTGAGGTGAAAGCCCTCTTCTTCTCGTTTGGTAGGGCCTTTAGCTCAGAGGTGACCCATGGTTTATTGTTGGGAAAACACCGGACCATCTTGGAGGGCACATTGTTTTCCACTCAGAAGTTTATATATCCTGTGATGCACTCAGTCAAACTGTCGATGTCCTCTCCATGTGGGCTGCAGAGTACATCCATACATCCAGAGTACTGCCACATTACCCAATAATATAACATGATGAGTTTTGATAATTTTATAAATTTCTCATTTTAAAAGCTATTTTTAAGTGTCTTAATGGATTAGCCCCTGATGGGATGTGTAAAGAAATACAAAGACATAGTAGTGAAGGTGTGCAGACTTGAACTGCTGTTGGTGGGAGATGTAGAGTGAAAAGGTGCCGGACGACTCTGGGTCAGTCTACGTTCTCATCGGTGGAACTCTTTGCCACTGGAGTTAAAGTCACAGTCGGACATTAAACTTTTCTCCATAAAACTGAAAAAGTGGCTTAAGGAAAATCAGAAGTGTGAGCACTAAAACTGGATGTAGTATGGACAACTGGGGCCAATAATTTTCAATGTGTTTTTATTTTTGTACTTGTTTTAATCATTTTGTATGTGTTTTTCACTTTTCTCATCTTTTTGTAAAAGCCTAACCAGGGACAAGGGTTGAAAATGAGCCTGTGGCTAGAAGTCTTATGTGCTTTGACATCGGTTACCTGTGGGTAGCAATGTTTCATTGTACCGTCCCTGTCAAATACATGAATGAATGAATCGTCTGTGGTGTCAAAACTGTCCCTCAACTGCTCACATGCCCCCTCCGTCCACTTCATCTCCTTTGTGGTGCCTGTTTTTTCACCACAGAGATGTACTGTGGCAGAAGATGAACATGGTTGTGATCAGAGCGTCCAAGAGGGGGTAGTGGGGTGGCTGTGTATGCGTCCTTGACATTACCATACATCAAGTCCAAAGTTGTACTGTCCCTTGCGAGGCACTTCACATATACTGAGTGAAGGTGGGCAGGATGAC
Organism: Nerophis lumbriciformis; assembly: GCF_033978685.3. Classification (NCBI taxonomy): domain Eukaryota; kingdom Metazoa; phylum Chordata; class Actinopteri; order Syngnathiformes; family Syngnathidae; genus Nerophis; species Nerophis lumbriciformis. Next base: position 30,175,307 of record NC_084556.2, read on the forward strand.
AGAAGGCATGATTGAAGTCACCAGAGATAAGGAGAAGGGCTTGTGGGTGCTTTGATTGCACACCGTCTTGTGTACGCACTCACATGCTGCAGCAGTTATCACAATTACATCTGAAAACTCCCTGGGGATGTAATAAGGTCTAACGCTGACCACCAGTAGCTCAGTGTCCCTGTTACATAGTTGTTCTTTAACAGTGATGTGATTATGACCACACCACTTGTTATTGACAAAAACATCACACATTACAATATGCTTTCTTTTTAAAGTATTTTTTTAAAGGTTGGGTATCAGTTTTCTTCGGATTAACAGCACAAAAAAATCATCATGTTTTATATAAGTATCTGTTATAGAGGACAGTGCATGTTGATTAATATCCTTTGTAATCATCGTCATTACTGCTTAAGTTATGGGAATACGTGGAAATATAGCGCTGTATGGCGCTTTGTCAGCGTGTCCACTGCTCAATTAGAGAAGTGTGATAGGCTGCTCTGGCATCACAGAAGAGCCTTGTGATATATTTCAATGTTAAAGCAAGATTAAATGGGCAGATTGCCATATTTAGTGTGAAGATCTTGGCTGCAACTCACAGACTTGTTTTATGGAGCTTCTCTTCTCTGGTTTGTCATATTTCAGCCACAGCACACAATTGTCTTGATGTTGCTTGCATCCATCTCCAGAATTTGCATCGATCACCTTTCGCCTTCGAATAATGTTAACATCGGTAATAGGGTTATCAAAAGTGTCGATATTTCGATACCAAGTCGATACCAACCTGCAAAAAAAAAATCCTCAATACCTGCTTCTTTCTGTATGGTCAGTACCAAATTAATTATTAATTATTGTTTTATTCTCGCTCATAAACAAACGATATTGGAAGTGTATTAGTGTAGCATCAATGTAGGTGTGGCGTACAAGAGGTAAGGTTGTATTTTTGCCTCATCCTTCACTTAAAAGTGTCATGTCTGTATTATCATGTTTTGTTTTAAGTCATGTTTTGTTTAGTTTCTGTCTTTTCACTCCCTTGTCTGGTCACCATAGCAACCATTAGTTTTCACCTGTCACGTCACGCACCTGTTTCACGTTTTGACTCACACACACCTGTCACCAATCATGTCACTGTTATTTAAGCATACCTTGTTCATCACTCGTCCTGCCTGCATTGTCGTTATGTCACTCCGGTTCAGGTCTCGTTTTGACAAAGTAAGTTTCCATGTCCATGTCCTAGTTTTTGTTAATTAGCAGCTTTTTATGTTTTAGGCACACTTGCCTTTTTTGGTTGTATTTTTGTGTTTTGTGGTAGTGAGTGTTTTATGAGAAATAAATCACTTCCTACCTTTACGCTGTCGTCCGGAGCCGTTCTTGCGTTGGAAGAACAACCCCGCAGCAAGCTGCGACCCCCACATGACAAAAAGCGTGAGTGGAGAATTCACTACCGACCTGATGAGTCCGAAAAAGAAAGAGATGATACAAGTAGTATAATACTTCACCTGCTAAGGGGGTCAAGGGGGCCCGTGGGGGATTGATTTATAACCCAAAAAAGGGGTGGGGCTTTATATTGGAAAACCTGTTAAGGGGAGGGAAGGGGGATGACGTCATCTCAAGTGGGCACGGCATAAATGCACCACTCATTAAGTGGGAGGAATGGGTGAAATATAACCGGAAGTAGAGCTACGTCATATCTGGGCACCATTTTGACGGATGCTACATATAGTTTTTTTTAATGTCAAACCCATATATTATCTTATTTTAGTTGTCTCTTACTACCAAGGCTGTTTTTGTAACAGATTTGAGTTATAATAGATATGTGTAACTTATTATAACTTCAAAAAAAGTTGATTTACTATTTTTCTTATTTTAAAAGTAAAATGTTGTTCAATTTTGTTTTAAATGAAAGTTAATTATGTTTCTTATATTAAAAGTATTGTCTAATTTTTGTGTTAAATACATTTTAAAACACTTTTCTCATAATAAAAGTATTATATTGTCTACTTTTTCTCTTAAATAAAAGTTTACGCCACTATTTCACAGCATTTTAACCCAATTACAAAAGTTTATTTCTATGCCAAGCTAAACCCATATTTTATCTTATTTTAGTTGTCACGTAGGCTGTTTTTGTAACGGATTTGAGTTATAATAGATATGCATAAGTTAATATAACTGACATGAAAGGTTATTTACTTTTTTTTCTTATTTTAAAAGTATAATGTGGTATTTGTTTAAATAAAAGTGAACTATTTCCTTATTTTAAAAGCATAATTTTGTATGTAGGCTGTTTTATCTTAAATAATAATTTTCCTCATTTTAAAAGTATTATATTGTCTATTTTTTAACTTAAATACAAGTGTATTTACTGTGGCTTGAATAACAATTAATAACTAATAACTAATTTTCTCGCAATAAAAGTATTATATTATCTACTTTTTATCTTAAATAAAAATTACTATTTCTTAAATAAAAGTTAATGAAACAATTGTTCTTATTTTTAAAGTATAATGTATATGTTTGTCTTAAATAAAAGTTTTTAAACTTTTAGCTATAAGACTAATGAAAGCGTTGTAAAGTGATTGGACACCTTGAACCAGTCAACACTGTAGATGCAGCAAAAAATTCAGAAAAAAGTTAACAAGCTGACACAAGACAAGAACAGTATAGAGATTAAGTCACAAAAATCTTTTCACGCAGAAAAAGAAGACAATGTGGGCTGCATACCATCTTTGAAAATGCACTTATCCCTCCATGACACAAGTCCTGTGCCGAAAACCTACATGTCTGTCCCAAAGCCTCTGCACCAAGAAGGGGAATATTTGCAAGACCTGCTTAACAAAGTTTGAATCACACCATCACAGGCCTCCTATTCATCGCTTGTGGCATGTGTTCGCATGTACACGCCGCCTTTGTTGTGACTTTCAAGAGCTAAACCGCAAGTCAGTTGCAGACCGACACCCAATACCAAGAACTCAAGACATGTTAGATGCGCTGGGTGGGAGCTCTTGGTTTTCGGTATTAGACCAGGGAAAAGCGTACCACCAGTTTTTGGATGAAGAAAGACACCCCTTGACTGCCTTCATCACACCCTGAGGGCTCTATCAATGGGTCCTCATTCCCTTTGGCCTGAACTCCACACCTGCTGAGTTCCAGAGGAGCATAGAACACTGTCTGGCAGGCCTCCAGCACCTGGACGACAACCTCGTGCATAGTGGCCGCTTTGAAGAGCACTTAGAGCACATCCGTCTTGTCCTCCAACGCTACAAAGAGCATGGTGTTAAGCTGACCCCAAAGATATGTGAATTGTTCAGGCGCAGTGTCAAGTTTTTGGGTAAGATGGTAACAGGTGAAGGTATACAATAGACCTAGCAGAGTTGGCTTTAAAAGAGAAGACACCTGCAATCATTGGCGAGATAAGTCAATTACTTGGTTTTCTCTCTTATTATAGACCTTTCATCCACAACTTATCCAGTGTAGCCCATCCCCTTTACAGTCTGCTTAGCCCGCCACCCGTGAACAGTCAAAAAAAGGGATAAAAAAAAAATTAAGGCCATTTACCATCTCGCATGCCCATTCAGTGGACAAGCTCACATGAAGAAAGATTGAACAAGCTTGTAGATGCACTTACCAGACCTCCCGTCCTCGGGTACCCCAACTTTACTGAACCCTTCGGGTAACATTGCGATGCATGACAAGTGGGGTTAGGGGCTGTTTTGTACCAACGACAACAAGACAGAATGAGAGTGATAGCGTATGGCTCACGCACCTTGAGTCCAGCTGAGAAAAAGTACCACCTGCACTCTGGCAAATTAGAGTTTTTGGCCATGAAGTGGTCCATTTGTGACTGTTTCCGAGATTATCTGTACCATGCCCGATCATTTGTGGTGTACACTGATAATAACTCGCTTACATATGTACTCACTACTGCTAAGCTCAACGCCACAGGTCACAGATGAGTCGCAGAGCTGGCCAACTTCAACTTCACCATCCGCTATCGTCCAGGCTAGACCAAAGCAGATGCAGATGGGCTGTCAAGGATGCCACTAGACATTAACTGCTACATGAAGAGCTGTACAGCTGAAGGCGGGCAAGAAGTCATAAGTGCATCAATGAGAGACCCATGCCAAGGCGTTGGAGTTATCTGTGTCAGTGGTTTAACGTTGGTCAAAGACTCTAACCCTAACCAGCCTTTTACATCAGACCAGGTTCGCCAAACACAAGAAGCAGATGAAGTTCTATAAAGAGTGATCTGGTACAAGTCACAGAATAGAAGACCAAGTAGGGCAGAGGTGAAGGCAGAGCAGCCCGCAGTAACTGCATTGCTGAAGCAATGGTTGAAGCTTCACGTTGACCATGATGGTATCCTGCGTCCCCTAACAACTCGCTGAAAGCAGTTACTAGTTCCTAAAGCCTATCGGCCCCTGGTTTTCAAAGAGTTTTGTCAAAAAATGGGCCATTTGGACGTGAAACGGATGCTCGACCTCATCCGAGAATGGTTCTATTGGCCGCAGATGGCGAAAGAAGTTGTCACAGAAGAATGTCAGTGTACAAAGACGAAGAAGCCAAGTCAACAGATCTGGGCACCGTTGACTTCGATATAGTCCACTTACCCATTCCAACTAGTGTCCATGGACTTCCTCCACGTAGAAAAGTGTAAGCATGGTTATGAGTATATACTAGTAGCCATGGACCACTTCACAAGCTTTGCACAGGCCTACGCGACAAAAAACAAAGCAACTAAAACTGTTTCTGATAAGCTCTTCAATGATTTCGCACTCAAGTTCGATTTCCCAACCAGACTACACCATGACATGGGAAAATCATTTGAAAACAAGCTAATGGGAAGATTGAAAGAACGTTCAGGCATCCGGGGCTCCCACACGACACCTTTTTGCTCACAGGGTAATGGACAGGTGGAGAGATTCAACCGTCCACCATTGTCCATGTTACAGACCCTGGAGGACAAGGAGAAGGATGATTGGAGAGTCACTGGCTAAAGTTGTTCATGCATACAACTGTACGAAGAGGGAGGTTACCGGTTATGCCTCATTTTACCTCCTTTTGGGACGTTCCTCATGCCTTCCTATCGACCTGCTCTTTGACCTTACAACTAAAATGGTGGATGTCTTAAGAGAACTACAAAATTAAAATGATGGCCGGAAATGACAGAGGCTTACTTCCAGTTTTATTTCACCCATTCGTTCCCCTTAATAAGTGCCGCATTTAGGTCACACCCTTCACTCCCCTTAACTATTGCATGCATGTCCGAAATAAACTGAAGGTTTACAGGTTTTCCAGTATAAGCCCCGCCCTCTTTTTTGGGTCATAAACCAATCCCCCGTTGCCCCCCTCCATCCCTCCTTTGCAGATGAAGTATCATACTACTGATAGAGTATTATCTCCTCACGGATGGTACCTGGTGGTTGTTTGTGCACACTGCAGCTAGTTCTGGATAGTTCCACTCCTTAATGCTATATTCACATGCAGGATTCTCTCAGAAATTAGGCAAAATTACAATCTTACCTACTGTAACTCTGCTTCACAACACACATCATAAGCGGCTGGTTTGCCAGAGAACAAGATGTAGCAGAAACATTCTGTGATACACTTCAGTGACTTTGTTGCTCTTTTTAGCAAGTAATGTTACAATTTAAAAGTGAAAAAGAGGGGTATCTTGCGCCATACATTTTATTCGGGAATCAAATACAAGCGATCATGAAAGCATTCGCCACACGAGTGAGAGGGGAGATCTGCCACCACAAGCCCAGGCAGTGTGTAATACCACCGCGTGCAGAAAACTTCCAGAAGCATGCAACCTCAACTTTATCACTTCTATAAGTGCTAAGAAAACACAACTTAGAGACACTCTCTTGTTGTTCAGCAAACCATCAAATACTTTGGTTTACTTATTTCACTAGGAAGGGAAGAGTGTGACCTGGGGGACAAGTGACTAGCTTTGTGACAGAGCTCCTAACTCAAAACACTTGTATCTCAAATCAATGTCTCCTACTGTATTGAAATTAATTATTGACAACCACTACCAGGTGTGGCCAGGGTGCTAATCACCGGCAGGTGAGGGGAAAGGGCGTTTGGGGAGACATGCAGGAAAAGGAAACAAAAATAAGAGCTCTACACAGGAAATGAACACAAACTAAGGAAACATAAGACGCAATGTGACAGATCGTCACAGTCAAACAGCAACACACACAACAAACGTAGCAAATATGTCTACTGAAGATATGCACAGCTTTTCAGACTTATTAAAGATATTAATAGGGTGAAATGTTTTTGACAGTCTTACTGTTTGTCTATTACAGGATACCCAAACTTTTTGCCCCAAAATTTTTTTGGCCTAAAAAAAATTTGAAAGCCCGAAAGCCAACAATATATATATATATATATATATATATATATATATATATATATATATATATATATATATATATATATGCATGTATACATATCTATATCTATATATATATATATATATATATATATACTTATATACATATACATACAATGTATATATTTATATATACAATATATATATTTATATATACAATGTATATATTTATATATACAATATATATATTTATATATACAATGTATATATTTATATATACATTGTATGAAGTTAGTGTACTTATATAGATATTGAATATATGTGTAATGTATTTAAATAGGCATCTACATACATTTAGTGTTGAAATCAGTGCACTAACTTCAGTTGTTTTTCTAATTATTATTTATATGGTACTCCGGCTTCCTCATACCTCCAAAGACTTGCACCTGGGGATAGGCTGATTGGCAACACTAAATTGGCCCTCGTGTGTAAATGCGAGTGTGAATGTTGTCTGTCTATCTGTGTTGGCCCTGTGATGAGTTGGCAACTTGTCCAGGGTGTATCCCGCCTTCCACCTGAATGCAGCTGAGATAGGCTCCAGCACCCCCCGCAATATTACCCAAACAGTATGTCCTCCATGTTTGGGGGTGCAGAACTCCTTGAGGCAAAGGCACACACAATTATAGCTACTCAAACGTACAATTACACACCTACGCTTGATATATTGTTAGCATATAATTGAAGTTTATCATCATTTTGCGACTAAATGAAGTGCATTACTGAGTTTTGACTTCAAAGAGTTCTAATTTCAAAACAACACTTCCTATACCAGGGGTGGGCAACCTTTACCACTCAAAGAGCCATTTTGAGCCGTTTCACAAATTAAAGAAAACAATGGGAGCCACAAAACTCTTTTGAAATTTAAAATGAAATAACACTGCATACAAAGTTTTTTTTTGCTTTGTGCTATGTATAAACCAGGGGTCTCAGACACGCGGCCGACACCTTAATATGATAATGTAATGTTAGTGCGGCCCGCGAGTTTTATATGAATGGCGCTTGACAGCGTCATACTTGCCAACCCTCCCGGGGTTTCCGGGAGACTCCCGAATTTCAGGGCAACTATTCTCTCGAATGTCTGCTGATTTTCACCCAAATAACAATAAGGGCGTGCCGTGATTGCATTGCCTTTAGCGTCCTCTACAACCTGTACATGCAGCGTTCCAGTTCAGTTACATGTTATATGAGGCTTCTGCAGATACACATAAGTGACTGCAAGGCATACTTGGTCAACAGTCATACAGGTCACACTGAGGGTGGCCGTATAAACAACTTTAACACTCTTACTAATATGCACCACACTGTGAACCCACACCAAACAAGAATGACAAACACATTTCGGGAGAACATCCGCACCGTAACACAACATAAACACAACAGAACAAATACCCAGAATCCCATGCATCCCTAACTCACACCCCACACATGAACCCCCCCCCCCCCCCCCTCCCCTCCGTGCGTCGGTTGAGGTGGGCGGGGTTTGGTGGTTGCAGGGGTGTATAATGTAGCCCGGAAGAGTTAGGGATGCATGGGATTCTGGGTATTTGTTCTGTTGTGTTTATGTTGTGTTACGGTGCGGATGTTCTCCCGAAATGTGTTTGTCATTCTTGTTTGGTGTGAGTTCACAGTGTGGCGCATATTAGTAAGAGTGTTAAAGTTGTTTATACGCCCACCCTCAGTGTAACCTGCATGGCTGATGACCAAGTATGCCTTGCAGTCACTTACGTGTGTAAGCAGAGGCCGCATACATCATGTGACTGGGCCGGCCCGCAGATAGTATGGTGAAAAGGCGGACGCGACGACAGGTTGTAGAGGACACTAATAAAGGCAGTGCCATCAGGGCATGCCCTCAATATTGTTGTCCGGGTGAAAATCGGAGAATATTTGCCCCGGGAGAGGCACTGAAATCTGGAAGTCTCATGGGAAAATCGGGAGGGTTGGCAAGTATGCAGTTGAGCCGCATCAGGGTGGCCAAAGAGCCGCATGCGGCTCCCGAGCCGCGGGTTGCCGACCCCTGCCCTACCCAGAGGCGGAGGGAAGCTACCTCTCTCAAGTATTGCCACCCCTGCCCGTCGCCTTTCACTGCTTGCAACACCAAAATGGAAGAGGGTCCAGCCTCCCTCAAGAGGACTCGTTCCAGAGCCCTTGCTGTGTGTCCAACCGGAACTTCTCCACTACATGCACCGGTTCAGGCTCCTTCCCCCCAGCGAGGTGACATTCCACATCCCAAGAGTTAGTTTCAGTAGCTGATGATCGCACTGCCAAGGGCCCAATCTTTGGCTGCCACCTAGTCCACATTGCACCTGACCTCTATGCCCCCTCCTATGAGTGGTGAGCTCTTTAGAGGGGGGACCCACGCTGTCTCTTCTTTGGGGACAGGCCTGTCTACAAGGCGCTTGCCATCAGGCCTCCAGGCCTAGTTCCGGAGGGGGGCCCCAATGACCCGCGTCCGGGTGAGGGAAAGCTCAGTCATCGATAAGGTGGCAGCTCCATAACTTACAGTATTGTTATAAAAACCGAAACAAGCCAAAGCTTGGTAATTTGTGGCGTTTTCCTTTCAATGCTCACTGAACGCGAACGTCTTACGCGATTGGCAGAGGTCTCATTTTATATTTTAAAGGTTGTTCGTTTTTACTTCTAAATTGCTCCACTGTTACTTTATGGGTATACATTTCTTATGAGTAATTATGTAAGAAATCATTTCTTAGGGCACCAATAAACAATACAGTCGAATCTTAATCTGGGGAAAGGAAGAAAAAAACTTGATAGGCACAATAAGCAAATACTACAAAAGTATATAGACACACAACTGGTTCTGTGACGGAGCGCTTAACTTAAAAAACTTGTAATAAATACCTGCTCAGTGGCCTTGTGGTTAGAGTGGTTGTGAGTTCAATCCCCAACCGAGTCATACCAAAGACTATAAAAATGGGACCCATTACCTCCCTGCTTGGCACTCAGCATCAAGGGTTGGAATTGGGGGTCAAATCACCAAAAATGGTTCTCGGGCGCGGCCACCGCTGCTGCTCACTGCTCCCCTCACCTCCCAGTGGGTGAACAAGGGGATGGGTCAAATGCAGAGGACACATTTCACCACACCTAGTGTGTGTGTGACAATCATTGGTACTTTAACTTTTAACTTTAACTTGTAACACAAATCAACGTCTCTGATTGAAATTATTAGTGCCTTTTAGAAATGATCTTAACATTTTTGGCTGACGCTAGGCTCATTCTGCAGACTATTGTGCAGACTAGTAGTAATACCCTCCATCTTGTTTTTGATGATTTATTGCCTTAATTCATTGAATAGTATCTACTTCTTCCCAGCACTGTCCTTCACACTCGATTTATTTTTTCCCACGGTTGGAAAACAAAGTTATGTCGATCTCTAGCAATAAGCTAATGCTCGTGAATAAGAGCAGATGTTTTGGGGGGATTTTACGTGGTTCACTGTGACATTTGCTATGCTAACTAATGGCGGGGATACTTGGAACTAAACTTTGTAGCAATAATTGGTAACACTTTAGTATGGGGAACATATTCACCATTAATTAGTTGCTTACTAAAGTAACAAAGACTTAATTTAGAGTTATTTGGACACTAGGGGAACATATAAGGGTTAGGGTTATTAATAAGCAATAATTCTGAGGTAATTGAGGGAAGACTCTTAGTTAATGGCTTACTGGTTGTATAATAAGGCCATGCAGAATAAGGCATTAATAAGTACTTAATAATGACTAATTAAGAGCCAATATGTTACTAATTTGCATGTTGATAAGCAACTAATTAATGGTGAATATGTACCCCATACTAAAATGTTACCCAATAATTATTTTTGCTGTGAGACAGCTCTAATTTTACAACGCTCTTTAAGTTGAGGTACCACAGAAGTAGAGATGTGACTTGTGCGAACGAGTTGAGTCTTCTGAACGGCTCTTTCAAGTGAACGATGAGAAACGATTCGTAGTTGTAATTTGTCCGTTTGAGAGCCGTTCTTCATGCACATTTCCCACGCTTCCCTCGAAGAATCAAAATCTGCTTCATTGGCTTTATTTATTGAAGGAGAAATGACATCACCGAGTTAGAGTCGACCCAGAAAGCTCTATTCATGTGAAAGCGATAATGTGCAGGCCCTCACACAGGCAGTTAATTTAGGGGAGGAGTTTAATAAACACCTGAACCTACTCGAGCCTTTTAGTCGCTGTATTTGAAATTAGAAAAATGTATTAGCAACTGGAAAAGAAAAATGATCAAAAGGAAACATAGCACTTAAATGCACTCCCGTGCAATCTGCGGTGGTGATGACATGCAAGGTAAAGCGGACATAGTGACGTCACTGTCAAAGAATGGGGAAATAGCACCATCTTGTTAAATGTTTACAATTGAAATCCATCCATCCATTTTCTACCGCTTGTCCCTTTTGGGGTCGCGGGGGTGCTGGAGCCTATCCCAGCTGCATTTGGGCGGAAGGCAGGGTACATCCTGGACAAGTCACAACCTCATCGCAGGGCCGACACAGATAGACAGACAACATTCACACTCACATTCACACGCTAGGGCCAATTTAGTGTTGCCAATCAACCTATCCCCAGGTGCATGTCTTTGGAGGTGGGAGGAAGCCGGAGTACCCGGAGGGAACCCACGCAGTCAGGGGGAGAACATGCAAACTCTACACAGAAAGACCTTGTAAAAGCCAAATTAGTTTATTATCAATATTTCAAAAGTAATTCTCACATATAGTGTCTATATCGGTGTAATGTACACGTTTTGATTTATTGACCAAACTTTTATCTTAAAACTGCCATGACTAATTGTTTTCTTTTAAAAAAAAAATTACTAAAAAATAATAATAAGAAGAAGAATAACAACAAGCCAGTCTATTGAACAGTTCTGTTAACAGAATGCTCTTATGTACTGGGAGGAGTAGATGGCACAGACGCAAGGGGGCGTAGTATTTAACTCAATGATTTATTATATATATATATATATATATATATATATATATATATATATATATATATATATATATATAATAACAAACAAAAATATTATAAACTAGAGAATGGTGTGTAACAAAAATCCAAGAGTGTGTATGTTGTGTGACTAAGTGTGGGAATTAATTGTTGTGTGTGTTACCGGGAGTGTTGAGTGAGAGGCGGAAGTCCCGGATGGGAAAGGCAGGCTCAAATGTCCGTGAGACAAGCAGCACGTCGGGGGGCTATAGCGGGGCGTAGGTGGTCCGTGTCCAGGCGAGAGGTCGAGATCCAAGGGGGCAGCCAGAGAACCAGAGAGGAATAACGAGGAAGACGAGACGCACAGCTCGTCACGCAGGAACAGAGATTTGCTGCAGGAATGACAAGACGCAGGACAACGCACAATTAAACCCGGAGGGGAAAACACAGAGAGGGCAGGATTGCATCAAGCATGAGCAAGGCTTACTGTACGCGAACAGAATATTACGTTCTGGCGCGGGATAGCAGGTTGAGCAGGCTTATTAAGGCAGGTCTGATAATCATCTCCAGGTGTGCAGATTGCTGATAGATTGCAGCCAGGTGAGCGGCCGTGGGCGTGTCCCGAGGTGCGCTCCGCAGGGCTTATAGATGAATGCACATTGGCCGTGAGTAATGCTTCCTTAAAATCTGGCTCCCTTCAAAGAGTCATAAACACCATCTCTACACAGTACTTTGGTAGTTGTTTAGGGCAGTGGCCCCCAACCACCGGGCTGCGGCCCGGCACCGGTCCGGGGATTGATTGGTACTGGGCCACACAAGAAAAAATAAAAAATAAATAAATAAAATAAAATAAATTATTAACGATGGCGAGCGCCTGGTGGCCGGGCCTGTCCCCATGGGGCCCGGCCGGGCACAGCCCGAAGAGGCAACGTGGGTCCCCCCTCCAATGGGCTCACCACTCATAGCAGGGGTCATAGAGGTCGGGTGCGATGTGAGCTGGGCGGCAGCCGAGGGCAGGGCACTTGGCGGTCCGATCCTCGGCTACAGAAGCTAGCTCTTGGGACGTGGAACGTCACCTCGCTGGGGGGGAAGGAGCCTGAGCTAGTGCGCGAGGTGGAGAAGTTACGGCTAGATATAGTCGGACTCACTTCGACGCACAGCAAAGGGCTCTGGAACCAGTTCTCTCGAGAGGGGCTGGACTCTCTTCCAATCTGGCGTTGCCGGCAGTGAGAGGCGACGGGCTGGGGTGGCAATTCTTGTTTCCCCCCGGCTCAGAGCCTGTACGTTGGAGTTCAACCCGGTGGACGAGAGGGTAGCTTCCCTCCGCCTTCGGGTGGGGGAACGGGTCCTGACTGTGGTTTGCGCTTACGCGCCAAACCGCAGCTCAGAGTACCCACCCTTTTTGGATTCACTCGAGGGAGTACTTGAGAGTGCTCCCCCGGGTGATTCCCTCGTTCTACTGGGGGACTTCAATGCTCATGTTGGCTGCGACAGTGAAACCTGGAGAGGCGTGATTGGGAAGAATGGCTGCCCGGATCTGAACCCGAGCGGTGTTTTGTTATTGGACTTTTGTGCCCGTCACAGATTGTCCATAACGAACACCATGTTCAAACATAAGCGTGTACATATGTGCACTTGGCACCAGGACACCCTAGGCCGCAGTTTCATGATCGACTTTGTAGTTGTGTCATCGGATTTGCGGCCTCATGTTTTGGACACTCGGGTGAAGAGAGGGGCGGAGCTTTCTACCGATCACCACCTGGTGGTGAGTTGGCTGCAATGGTGGGGGAGGATGCCGGACAGACCTGGCAGGCCCAAACGCATTGTGAGGGTTTGCTGGGAGCGTCTGGCAGAGTCTCCTGTCAGAGAGAGTTTCAATTCCCACCTCCGGAAGAACTTTGAACATGTCACGAGGGAGGTGCTGGACATTGAGTCCGAATGGACCATGTTCCGCGCCTCTATTGTCGAGGCGGCTGATTGGAGCTGTGGCCGCAAGGTAGTTGGTGCCTGTCGTGGCGGTAATCCTAGAACCCGTTGGTGGACACCGGCGGTGAGGGATGCCGTCAAGCTGAAGAAGGAGTCCTATCGGGTTCTTTTGGCTCATAGGACTCCTGAGGCAGCGGACAGGTACCGACAGGCCAAGCGGTGTGCGGCTTCAGCGGTCGCAGAGGCAAAAACTCGGACATGGGAAGAGTTCGGTGAGGCCATGGAAAACGACTTCCGGACGGCTTCGAAGCAATTCTGGACCACCATCCGCCGCCTCAGGAAGGGGAAGCAGTGCACTATCAACACCGTGTATGGCGAGGATGGTGTTCTGCTGACCTCGACTGCGGATGTTGTGGATCGGTGGAGGGAATACTTCGAGGACCTCCTCAATCCCACCAACACGTCTTCCTATGAGGAAGCAGTGCCTGGGGAGTCTGTGGTGGGCTCTCCTATTTCTGGGGCTGAGGTTGCTGAGGTAGTTAAAAAGCTCCTCGGTGGCAAGGCCCCGGGGTGGATGAGACCCGCCCGGAGTTCCTTAAGGCTCTGGATGCTGTGGGGCTATCTTGGTTGACAAGACTCTGCAGCATCGCGTGGACATCGGGGGCGGTACCACTGGATTGGCAGACCGGGGTGGTGGTTCCTCTCTTTAAGAAGAGGAACCGGAGGGTGTGTTCTAACTATCGTGGGATCACACTTCTCAGCCTTCCCGGTAAGGTCTATTCAGGTGTACTGGAGAGGAGGCTACGCCGGATAGTCGAACCTCGGATTCAGGAGGAACAGTGTGGTTTTCGTCCTGGTCGTGGAACTGTGGACCAGCTCTATACTCTCGGCAGGGTCCTTGAGGGTGCATGGGAGTTTGCCCAACCAGTCTACATGTGCTTTGTGGACTTGGAGAAGGCATTCGACCGTGTCCCTTGGGAAGTCCTGTGGGGAGTGCTCAGAGAGTATGGGGTTTTGGACTGTCTGATTGTGGCGGTCCGCTCCCTGTATGATCAGTGTCAGAGCTTGGTTCGCATTGCCGGCAGTAAGTCGGACACGTTTCCGGTGAGGGTTGGACTCCGCCAAGGCTGCCCTTTGTCACCGATTCTGTTCATAACTTTTATGGACAGAATTTCTAGGCGCAGTCAAGGCGTTGAGGGGATCCGGTTTGGTGGCTGCAGGATTAGGTCTCTGCTTTTTGCAGATGATTTGGTCCTGATGGCTTCATCTGGCCAGGATCTTCAGCTCTCACTGGGATCGGTTCGCAGCTGAGTGTGAAGCGACTGGGATGAGAATCAGCACCTCCAAGTCCGAGTCCATGGTTCTCGCCCGGAAAAGGGTGGAGTGCCATCTCCGGGTTGGGGAGGAGATCTTGCCCCAAGTGGAGGAGTTCAAGTACCTCGGAGTCTTGTTCACGAGTGAGGGAAGAGTGGATCGTGAGATCGACAGGCGGATCGGTGCGGCGTCTTCAGTAATGCGGACGCTGTATCGATCCGTTGTGGTGAAGAAGGAGCTGAGCCGGAAGGCAAAGCTCTCAATTTGCCGGTCGATCTACGTTCCCATCCTCACCTATGGTCATGAGCTTTGGGTTATGACCGAAAGGACAAGATCACGGGTACAAGCGGCCGAAATGAGTTTCCTTCGCCGGGTGGCGGGGCTCTCCCTTAGAGATAGGGTGAGAAGCTCTGTCATCCGGGGGGAGCTTAAAGTAAAGCCGCTGCTCCTCCACATCGAGAGGAGCCAGATGAGGTGGTTCGGGCATCTGGTCAGGATGCCACCCGAGCGCCTCCCTAAGGAGGTGTTTAGGGTATGTCCGACCGGTAGGAGGCCACGAGGAAGACCCAGGACACGTTGGGAAGACTATGTCTCCCGGCTGGCCTGGGAACGCCTCGGGATCCCCCGGGAGGAGCTGGACGAAGTGGCTGGGGAGAGGGAAGTCTGGGCTTCCCTGCTTAGGCTGCTGCCCCCGCGACCCGACCTCGGATAAGCGGAAGAAGATGGATGGATGGATAAAATAAAAAAATACCATCACCCCCCGGTCCGTGGGACAAATTTTCAAGCTGACCGGTCCGCAGCTACAAAAAGGTTGGGGACCGCTGGTTTAGGGGATCAGTGACTACAAGTGTTGGATATGTACAATACAAGCGCAATAAAAGGAGATTCTTATAGAAAAGACGAGTGTCAGCAGCTGGTTGGCTAACAAAGTTGCCTCCACGGGAGGCTGCACTGTGCTGGACCTTTTCCAGCCTTCCTCTATCTCCATGCTTTACATCATATCACAGCAGGAAACGCTCATAATGAGGCAGTGGAGCAGATTTAATGAGGCACTAATGGGATTTTAACAACAAGACCTCTCGTCTAAAAAGCGAGATTCCAGGTGACAAGTGTGTGCAAAAAGACTGAGGTGAGCAATGAATGCTTGGAGTCAATGGTAGCACAAAGATGCAGACAAAAGGGGGAAGTAAAATCATAATTTTCCGGCTTCCCTGCCGCCTCACCAGTCTGTGGGGACCGGGTGATTATGGAAATGTATAAATGGGCGAGAGAGGAAGAGAGGGGGGAGGTGGGAGAGAAGCGATGTGAGAGCGAGAGAGAGAGAGAGAGAAAGAGAGAGGGAGAGAGAGAGAGAGAGAAAGGGAGAGAGAGAGAGAGAGAGAGAGAGAGAGAGAGAGAGAGAGAGAGAGAGAGAGAGAGAGAGCAAATAAGAGACGGGGTGACGCTATTGGCTGACGCTTCCAATATCAAGCGTGATCAAAACATTTCTCTTCCAGAGGGAGAGTAGAGTCAGGAAAGACCTGCTGCTGTGATAGAGCCAGGACATAGACACAGTCATGTTGTAATTACTGCTTCCCTTACTAATTGAACCCTGAGAAAAAGATGCCAGGCGGACAGTTGTGCCATGTTGGCGACTCACCTTAAACCAAGACGGGACAGAGCTGACTTTTCCGGGGCAGACGCAGGTATTCTCCATATTATTCATCCATCCTTGACTTATGTGTGATGTTGGCTCTGTATTCTTCAGACTTTTTCTAACCCGCGTGTGCTGGAGTGACTCTTCGACAATGTCCTCGCCGGGAAGCAACAGTTGGACTGAAAGCCATAAGCACTAATCCGGCGTAGTAATACCCGTCTTTGACAATAATTCCGCTGCGGTGGCATGTGATTCCACTCCAAGACATTCATTCATGCACGAGTGCTTCCTGCGCACGAGTGCAGCCGTAGGAAGCTAGAACTTTCTATTATTGATTATAGCGGAGTGTTTGATTGGACCTGGATGACACAGAGAAACATCAAGGAGGTCGACGGGCGGACGACAGACTAAAAGGAGGAGAGTGAGGGAGTCCCAGCACCAGAGAGGTAAAGGGAGGAGGGGGTCTTCCCTTTCTCTCTCTCCACCCGTCTCGTCGCCAGGCTGGCAGGCCCCGCCATGGCATTCACCTTTGCGGCCTTCTGCTACATGCTGACCTTGGTGCTGTGCGCCGCCCTCATCTTCTTTGTCATCTGGCAGGTGAGTACAACGTGCCCAATCAAGACAGGTTCACAACAATTGCACATACATGTCGCTGTCAGGTGCTTCAAGACACATCATGTGACACCACACAGAGTCTATTGGGAAGTGAAAGAGAAGATTGGACTTTAAACTTGGGTGTGAGGGATCTCGCAGTCATTCAGCAGGAGTCTTATAAAAACACGATTCAGACATGCAATAAAAACATTTTTGTTATCATTTGAATATATTGTATAACATGTATTCATAAATAATGAATTCATGCCGAATCTTGACTGGGAATGAGTATATTTTAGCTTCAATAAGTGGTAAAAGACTCATGTCAATATCAACTGGGAAAAAATATACAGTTTTTATTCATATTTTGACAAAATGTCCATGTCCTAGTACATGAATATATGTTACAATTGTACAGTCCGGTAAAATGCTGCACATTTGGGAGGGTGGTCCTTCAGACACTTGAGGGTTCCTGGTACAAATTTACCTTCTGGCATCTGGTGTTCACTGCCTTTGTGTCCTTGGGCAAGACGTTTCACCCACCTTGCTCTAAGTGCCACCCACCTGAATGTGTGTGGCAGGCATACTTGCCAACCCTACCGATTTTCCCGGGAGTCTCCCGAATTTCAGTGCCCCTCCCGAAAATCTACCGGGGCAACCATTCTCCCGAATTTCTCCCGATTTCCACCCGGACAACAACATTGGGGGCGTGCCTTAAAGGCACTGCCTTTAGCGTCCTCTACAACCTGTCGTCACGCCTGCTTTTACTCCATACAAACAACGTGCTGGCCCTGTCACATAATATATGCGGCTTTTACACACTCGCAAGCGAATGCAAGTCATACTTGATCAACAGCCATACAGGTCACACTGAGGGTGGCCGTATAAACAACTTTAACACTGTTACAAATATGCGCCACACTGTGAACCCACACCAAACAAGAATGACTAACACATTTCGGGAGAACATCTGCACCGTAACACAACATGAACACAACAGAAAAAATACCCAGAATCCCTTGCAGCACTAACTCTTCCGGGACGCTACAATATACACTCCCGCTACCACCAAACCCCGCCAACCCAACCCCGCCCACCTCAAGCCTCCCCCCCCCCCCCTTTGGGCTTGGCAAGTATGGTGGCAGGACTCCCGTGTAAAAGAGATTCTTAATCCCAATGGGATATTCCTGGGTAAATAAAGGCAAAAAAAATTCCTCAAATTAATCATCTTTATTAGCAGATTAATCATGCAATTTATTTTGACCATACATGCTCCCTTACCTTAACTGTCGATGGTTACCTGAGGGCCTAATGTATATGCATTACATACATACACACATATATACACTAATATATATAATATATATATATATATATATATATATATATATGTGTGTGTGTGTGTGTGTGTGTATATACATTACATACATACACACATATACTGTACATAATATATATATGCATAGATATATAGATATATATATATATACACACACACACACACACACACATATATATACGTATATGTATATAAACATACACACACACATATATACATGTATATACAGTATATAAATATGTACAGTACATATACAGTATACAGTACATACATACGGTATATATAGAGAGCGATCACTGTTCTTCAACCACACACACACACACACACACACACACACACACACACGTATACATACATATAGACTAATAGACTCAAAAACTCGAGGGGGGGGGGGTACTAGGATGACAGGGGATGCAAAACAATAACAGTGCAATATTTTTTCATAACATGGTCACTACTGTCTAGTTTCTCTTGTAATATTCTTATTTTACTGTTATATTGTTATTCTCATTGTTGCTTTTTATTTTTATTCTTATTGTAATATTTTTCTATTTTGTTTCCATTTATACCCCCATTATTTACTTTTTACTTTTTTAAATTCGATCTCAACTCTGTACACTGCTGCTGGAATTTTAATTTTCCTGAGGGAACTCTCCTGAAGGAATCAAAGTACTATCTATCTATATATCTATCTATATATACACATATGTATACATGTATACATATTTACACATATGTATACATACACAAAACCCAAAATCAGTGAAGTTTGCACATTGTGTAAATCGTAAATAAAAACAGAATACAATGATTTGCAAATCCTTTTCAACCTATATTCAATTGAATACACTGCAGAGACAAGATACTTAACGTTCAAACTGGAAAACGTTGTTATTTTTTGCAAATATTAGCTCATTTGGAATTTGATGCCTGCAACATGTTTCAAAAAAGCTGGATGTTCCAAACACTTATTTGGAACATCCCACAGGTGAACAGGCTAATTGGTAACAGGTGGGTGCCATGATTAGGTATAAAAGCAGCTTCCATGAAATGCTCAGTCATTCACAAAAAAAGATGGGGCGACGATCACCACTTTGTGAACAAATAGGTGAGCAAATTGTCGAACAATTTAAGAACAACATTTTTCAACGAGTTATGCAAGGAATTTAGGGATTTCACCATTTACGGTCCGTAATATCATCAAAAGGTTCAGAGAATCTTGAGAAATCACTGACCGTAAGTGGAAAGACTGAAAACCAACATTGGACGAGCCTGCCTGTAGTCCCTGCGATGAGGTGGCGACTTGTCCAGGGTGTACCCCGCCTTCCGCCCGATTGTAGCTGAGATAGGCTCCAGCGCCCCCCGCGACCCCGAAGGGAATAAGCGGTAGCAAATGGATGGATGGATGGATGCCTGTAGTCCAGACCTGTCTCCCATTGAAAATGTGTGGTGCAATATGAAGCCTAAATTACCACAACGAAGACCCCGGACTGTTGAACAACTTAAGCTGTACATCAAGCAAGAATGGGAAATAATTCCACCTGAAAAGTTTCAAAAATTGGTCTCATCAGTTCCCAAACGTTTACTGAGTGTTGTTAAAAGGAAAGGCCATGTAACACAGTGGTAAAAATGCCCTTGTGCCAACTTTTTTGCAATGTGTTGTTGCCATTAAAAAAAGTTAAGTTAAAGTGCCAATGATTGTCACACACACACTAGGTGCGGTGAAATTATCCTCTGCACAGGGGAGCAGTGAGCATTAAATTCTAAGTTAATGATTATTTGCAAAAGAAAATTAAGTTTTTTAGTTTGAACATTAAATATCTTGTATTTACAGTGTATTCAATTGAATATAAGTTGAAAAGGATTTGCAAATTGAATTATTTTTTTATTTACGATATACACAACTTGCCAACTTCACTGGTTTTGGGTTTTGTATATATATATATATATACACATATATATATATACACATAAATATAAATATATGTATACATATATATACATACACATATATACAGAAATATATATATATATACAGAAATATATATATATATATATATATATATATATATATATATATATATATATATAAATACATATCCATACATATATACAGAAACATTTAAAAAAAATTATATATATATATATATATATATATATATATATATATACACAGAGGTGGGTAGAGTAGCCATAAATTGTACTCAAGTAAGAGTACTGTTACTTTAGAGATGTATTACTCAAGTAAAAGTAAGGAGTAGTCACCCAAATATTTACTTGAGTAAAAGTAAAAAGTATGTTGTGAAAAAACTACTCAAGTACTGAGTAACTGATGAGTAACATACACACACACACACATATACATATATATATATATATATATATATATATATATATATATATATATATACATACATATACATTGATATATACAGTATATAATTTATATGTATTTATTTTGCTGTTTTTGTTTACATGTTAAAGATGTTTTAATGAATATACATGCATGTTTAACATATAGATTCCTTTCTTTCATGAAGACAAGAATATACGTTGGTGTATTACCTGATTCTGATGACTTGCGTTGATTGTAATCAAACAGTAGTGATGATAACCTCCACGTTTTCAAATGGAGGAGAAGAAAAGTTCCTCCTTTCTGTCTAATACCACATGAAAGTGGTGGGTTTTTGGCATCTTATTTGTACAGCTTCCATATTCGTTTTTATACACTTTACAAGAAATATATTGGCGTCAAACTCCTTAGCTTGCTAGCTTGTTTGCGCTGGCTTTCGGAGACTCTTGTTTTGAAAGCGCAGGCGCGATGGAGCGGCACTTTTATTGTGAAGACAGGAACTGTGCAGTCAGTCTTTAGGCTTTTGACGGGATGTACGGTTGAAATAAAACGGTATCTTTTTTCCTTCACACTTTTGATTGATTGATTGGAACTTTTATTAGTAGATTGCACAGTACAGTACATATTCCGTACAATTGACCACTAAATGGTAACACCCCAATAAGTTTTTACACTTGTTTAAGTCAGGTCATGTGATCACCTGGCTCTGTTTGATTGGTCCAACGTCACCAGTGACTACATCTGATTGGTGGAACGAAGTGAAACGTCACCAGTAAGGCAGGCACTTTGAAGATCTGTCTGACAGACCAAAACAAACAAAGCGTGCATTAACAGATCGATAAAAATTAGTAGCGAGTAGCGAGCTGAATGTAGATAAAAGTAGCGGAGTAAAAGTAGCGGAGTAAAAGTAGCGGAGTAAAAGTAGCGTTCCTTCTCTATAAATATACTTAAGTAAAAGTAAAAGTATGTTGCATTAAAACTACTCTTAGAAGTACAATTTATCCCAAAAGTTACTCAAGTAGATGTAACGGAGTAAATGTAGCGCGTTACTACCCACCTCTGTATATATATATATATATATATATATATATATATATATATGTAGGCATATGCGTGTGTGTGTGTGTGTGTGTGTTTGATGTGGAAAGGTTGAAAAACATATACATGTTTACACATATATATATATATATATATATATATATACATATATATATATATATATATATTTATATATATATATACATATATATATATATACATATGCATATATATATATATATATATATATATATATAAATATTGGTTATTATTTGCTTGCATTAAAAAAAATTGCTTAAGAAAATACCCCAATATTTGGGTACACATGCAATTTGGTAGTCAGAATGTCACAGAGAAACATTTTTACATGTTTTACCGACCTGCAAGTCATTGATTTTCTCAAAACTTGGTGACAGTAAGTACAGTAAGAATTAAGAGCACATTTTGAAAGTCTTTGGAATAATCTTGCAAACAAGATACAGTTACTAATCGGTAATGTAGTGAACACACTCATACACAACTTAACAAAGTGCACCATTTACTCTTCTTTAGTTTAAACAGTTGTTGAAACAAACACGCTTATTTGCCTTTTTCAGATGACAATGTTGATCTCCTGTTTAGGTACAATGTGACCCCAGCTTGTTGTGATTACTTACAAATGTCCAATGTTCTCCAGGAAGCAAAATAAATTAACAATCAGTCTGTAGTTGCAACTTGATGCTCTTGTTTGTGTAGTACGCTTGGTTTATCCTTGCTGGAATTGTGCCTCTTCAAAATTCCGCTGTGGTGATGTGAATGTCAAGTTATTGCAGGACTTGGTCTTCACACAGATGTTAGATGTCCAACATGTGGTGGCTGTCTGTTTAGTAAAGGCTTTGTTTAACTTATTCGTGGTACTTTTGCAGACAACATTGATGCAGGTAAACCGACAGCCGCTAGCATTCATGCCTGCGGCATCATCCTTAAGTATGTGGTTCGTTAAGACTTCCAGGTTAAGCCTTAACCCAGAAGTGATTAATCTTTATTCATATTTAATACCGCGATAATTTATTTTTAATAATCACATGCGTTAACGCATTGATATTGACAGCCCTAATGCTTATATATGTATATATATATATACTGTATATATACATATGTACATATCCATATTAATATACATATTTAGAGCAGCGCTATGCTTCAACTGCTTTGCCAAGTTAGCTAGCTACACGCTCCATCATGTTTTTAATGATTTCATACTCTAATTCAATGAATATTATCCACTTCTTTTTCTCAGCACTGTCCTTCACACTCATGGTTGGAAAACAAAGCTATATCGATCAATCTCGCGAGTAAGACCAAATGTTTGGGTGTATCTTACGGGTTTCACCGTGACATTTGCTACACCAGCACAGATGCTTGTAACTGAAATTTTTGTTTGCAACTTAAAGCGTAACAATAAGCCGAGAGACGGCTCTTATTTCAAAACACTCTTAAGTCGAGGTACCACTGCATATGTTTCAATTGTATAGTCCAGTACAGCACAGTCTAGTAAAATACTGCACATTATGTCGAAAAGCTACCAGGATCCTTTAAGATCCTGTGAAAGATTGCATTAGGGCTACAACAAATAATTTGCTTATAAAAAAACTTTAATCTGTATTCTGTTGCGTCGAATAATCATTTGAGTGTAAAAATTAGGGATTGATAAAATCCCAAAAGCTTGGATTGCCCGGAACTTTGCAATATGTAGACATTGATAGGCTCCAGCACTCCCCGCTACCCCGAAAGGGACAATCAGTAGAAAATGGATGGATGGATGTTTCCGCACGGCCGCTGCAATAAAAGGCACATGACAGCAGTGCTGTGATCTGTGTGGCGGCAAACAGCGGATTTTTTTTTTTTATGCACACTTGTAAAAAAAAAAATAGGAACATTTCACTTTAAGAGAAAAATAGCAAGCAGAAACATATTTGTTTATTTCAACTATCCATCCGTCCATTTTCTACCGCTTATTCCCTTCGGGGTCGCGGGGGGCACTGGAGCCTATCTCAGCTACAATCGGGCGGAAGGCGGGGTACACCCTGGACAAGTCGCCACCTCATCACAGGGCCAACACAGATAGACAGACAACATTCACACGCACATTCACACACTAGGGACCATTTTAGCTAATTTCCCTAAAATATGCTTTAAGGCTTTCAAGAGTTTTATCCGATTACTTGATTGATCAAAGAAACTGGCCTTGTGGTTAGAGTGTCCGCCTTGAGACTGGGACGTTGTTAGTTCAAAACCTTGCCGAGTCATGCCAAAGACTATAAAAATGAGACCCATTACCTCCATGCTTGGCACTCAGCATCAAGGGTGGGAATTGGGGGTTAAATCACCAAAATGATTCTCGAGCGCTGCTCACTGCTCCCCTCACCTCCCAGGGGGTGAAGATGGGGATGGGTCAAATGCAGAGGACACATTTCACCACACCTAGTGTGTGCGTGTGACTATCATTGGAACTTTAACTTGAACTTTAAAGGCCTACTGAAATGCGATTTTCTTATTTAAACGGGATAGCAGGTCCATTCTATGTGTCATACTTGATCATTTCCCGATATTGCCATATTTTTGCTGAAAGGATTTAGTAGAGAACATCGACCATAAAGTTCACAACTTTTGGTCTCTGATAAAAAAAAGCCTTGCCTGTACCGGAAGTAGCAGACGAGTAGCGTGACGTCACAGGTTGTGGAGCTCCTCACATCTGCACATTGTTTACAATCATGGCCACCAGCAGCGAGACGATTCGGACCGAGAAAGCGATGATTTCCCCATTAATTTGAGCGAGGATGAAAGATTTGTGGATGAGGAAAGTGAGAGTGAAGGATTGAGGGCAGTGGGAGCGATTCAGATAGGGAAGATGCTGTGAGAGGCGCGTGGGACCTGATATTCAGCTGGGAATGACTAAAACAGTAAATAAACACAAGACATATATATACTCTATTAGCCACAACACAACCAGGCTTATATTTAATATGCCACAAATTAATCCCGCATAACAAACACCTCCCCCCTCCCGTCCATATAACCCGCCAATACAACTCAAACACCTGCACAACAAACTCAATCCCACTGCCCAAAGTATCGTTCACCTCCCCAAAGTTCATACAGCACATATATTTCCCCAAAGTCCCCTAAGTTACGTACGTGACATGCACATAGCGGCACGCACGTACGGGCAAGCGATCAAATGTTTGGAAGCCGCAGCTGCATGCGTACTCACGGTACCGCGTCTGCGTATCCAACTCAAACTCCTCCTGGTAAGAGTCTCTGTTGTCCCAGTTCTCCACAGGCCAATGGTAAAGCTTGACTGTAATCTTTCGGGAATGTAAACAATGAAACACCGGCGGTGTTATCCGGCACACCAGTCAGGGGGTGCATTCTACGGCGGGGGTGCGTTATCCGGCAAAACACCTGCCGCAATACACCACTTCCCACGTACAGCTTTCTTCTTTGCTGTCTCCATTGTTCATTGAACAAATTGCAAAAGATTCACCAACACAGATGTCCACAATACTGTGGAATTTTGCGATGAAAACAGACGACTTAATAGCTGGCCACCATACTGTCCCAAAATGTCCTCTACAATCCGTGACGTCACGCGCAGACGTCATCATACCGAGACGTTTTCAGCAGGATATTTCGCGCAAAATTCAAAATTGTGCTTTAGTAAACTAACCCGGCCGTATTGGCATGTGTTGCAATGTTAAGATTTCATCATTGATATATAAACTATCAGACTGCGTGGTCGGTAGTAGTGGGTTTCAGTAGGCCTTTAATTGATAGATTACTCAATTACTAAAAGAAATGGATAGCTTCAGCCCTAATGTTAATGTACCATTAAAGAAAACACGTCAACCCAAAATAAAACTGCTGACGGTCATTTATGCTGACAACTTGAAATTTATGAGGCATTTTCAAAACAATTTGTTTACTTATTTTGAGCACTGTTGACGCTGACACGAAAAGTTGGAAGGATGCTTTTTTGTAAAAAAAAATGTGTTTCGTTTATTACAGCACCAGAGAGAGAATGTTGACAATCACCCTGCTCATCAAACACGGTGCTCAGACCACACAAAACTGTACATAACTGAATAAGGCGGGCGGCTCGACCGCTGCGATTCTGCAGCATTTTTCTGTGAAATTTGCACAATATTCACCAGAGGCGCTTTTGCTGGAACTTGACAAACAATCTTCTCCTCGCCAGGACACAATAATATGAAAAACCCACAAATATTAGACTTGAAAGGGCTAACGTTACGACTGACTGAAGTGGGTGAGACCACATATGAGTCAGTCAGCTTGTCTGTGTGACAAATGGTGGGGGGCCGGGGGGATGTAGAGGATGTCTGGCTTGCCGTTCAACCATGTGATTGAACGGCTTATCAAACTATGATCCAGCCACAAAATCCCCCCCGCCTCCCCACTTCAATATGCCTCCACCCACTGCTAGAGAGTCCCCATTCTCCTCGGCTGTCAGCCAATAAGATCCCTTGTTCACTGCTATAGTAACCATGGTGCCCAGTGAGGGGTTTGCCATGTTGCTATGGGAACTGTATCTGTTTACAAGTGTGAAAAACGACGAGGAGAGTCATGTGGACACGCAGGAAATAACCCCCGAGCGCGGTTAGAAGCGTCCACTTCACGTGTCGTCATGGCTCACTAGCGTATACTGTACCCACTCATCTCCACAAACCACCGCGTTTAATGATTCCCCGTGAGTCACAAAAGGCAAACTTCCGCGCTTGAAAGCAGATGAAAAGCACGGCAGGAGACATCTGCTATAAAGATTTGTTCAGCACAGAAAAAAAAGCTATCACTCAAAGAAAGAATCATGAGTGTCAATATTTTTCTTCTTCAAAAAATGCTGTAAAACATGAATTGATTAAACATGACTTCAAACCTCACTTCATTTATTTGGCATTATTTGTTTTTAATTACTGCGGTAACATCACACTGTCACTCATGATGAACAGA
Source organism: Nerophis lumbriciformis (assembly GCF_033978685.3). Lineage (NCBI taxonomy): Eukaryota > Metazoa > Chordata > Actinopteri > Syngnathiformes > Syngnathidae > Nerophis > Nerophis lumbriciformis. Next base: position 30,201,854 of record NC_084556.2, read on the forward strand.
AATAACCTTATAAGTGGATCATTATTCATAAACACGTTTGCATATTCTCAGCGGGAAAATACTCCATAGAGGGCATACCAGGCTTGTGCAAAATTCTCAATTTGGTATTTAATTAATCTGTAATTCAATTCATCTGAAGAATTTATTTTGAACTGGGTCCACCCCGAAGGATGTTGAATTGAAATTAGAATGACATTTATTGCATTACAAAGAAGTTCCATAAAACAAGTGCTAAACCGTGTGTGCAAAGTAAAAATTGCATGTACTATAAGTGGGCGTGTTGAAGGTGATCTACTAAGACTGTCACCACCTGTCATGCAGGGTCTGACCATATTCTTGTGTTTCCTTAGTTTATTGTTGTTTCTTACATTCTGTTCCACCTTCTGCTAACTGTGACAGTTTGGGCACAGATTTCAGACGTATTAAATAAAGACACAAAACAGTTTCAGCATTGAAGAATCAAATTATACGTGCTGAGTGATTATTTTTACCTTTTCTTCTGCCAATATTTTTGGCGTTCTTATGATCAGCATATATTCTGCATATTCATGAAGACAGACATGCTAAATGGACTTCGCTCCTTTTTTTGCTCATTTAAGAGATGCAATCTTCTGCTCACAAGCTTTGTAGATCAGCTTTGTGGTTGCTATCAAGTTTGTACATGTTGTAAGACACGCATTTAGTACACACATGGGCAAATTACAGCCGTATGTGGCCCGTTAAATGGCGGACGTCTCCAAATCATTGTGTGTCTGTGTGTGTACTGTGTATACATACATATACGTTTATATGTGTACCGTATTTTTCGGACTATAAGTCGCAGTTTTTTTCATAGTTTGGCCGGGCTCCAGTGCGACTTATATGTTTTTTTCCTTTTTTATTATGCATTTTCGGCAGGTGCGACTTATACTCCGGTGCGACTTATACTCCGAAAAATACGGTGCATATATATATATATATATACATACACAGTATTTGTGTGTATACTGTGTGTATATACATATATACAGTTTGTGTGTACTGTGTATACATACATATAAATATATATGTATATATACATATAAATACACATACATGTATGTACTGTATATACACACATATATATGTTAATATACATATATACAGTATGTGTGTCTACTGTGTGTATATATATATATATATATATATATATATATACATATACATATACATATATACAGTGTCTGTGTGCCTACATACATGTGTGTCTATATATATATATATATACATATAGTATTTGTGTGTATATTGTGTATATACATACATACATACATACATACATACAGTTTGTGTGTGGACTGTGTATGTATATATATATATATATATATATATATATATATATATATATATATATATATATATATATATACATACTCATTTATATACATACACATATATATGTATATGTATGTATACACACACATATATATATATATATATATATATATATATATATATATATATATATATATATATATATATATATATATAAACACACACCAAGGGTGATGGGTCAAATGCAGAGAATAATTTCGCCACACCTAGTGTGTGTGACTGACAATCATTGGTACTTTATTGGTACTTTAACACACACACACACACACACACACACACACACACACACACACACACACACACACACACACACATATATATATATGTATATATATATACATATAAATGTATGTACTGTATATACACATATATATGTTAATATACATATATACAGTATGTCTGTATATATATATATATATATATATATATATATACATATATATATATATATATATACATACATACATATATACATATATACAGTGTTTGTGTGCCTACATACCTGTGTGTCTATATATATATACATATAGTATTTGTGTGTATATATATACATACATACATACAGTTTGTGTGTGGACTGTGTATATATACATATATATATATATATATATATATATATATATATATATATATATACACATACTCATTTATATACATACACATATATATGTATATGTATTTATACACAATACACACACACATATACATATATATATATATATATATATATATATACACACACACACACACACACCACGGGTGATGGGTCAAATGCAGAGAATAATTTCGCCACACCTAGTGTGTGTGTGACTGACAATCATTGGTACTTTATTGGTACTTTAACACACACACACACACACACACACACACACACACACACACACACACACACACACACACACACACACACACACATATATATATATATATATATATATATATATATATATATATATATATATATATATATATATCAGTGACAATAATGTTCGTGTTGGAGGAGTTGTGATATAGGTACACCTGCAGTCTGCAGGTGTACCTAATGTTGTGGCCCTGCAGTCATTCACAACTCCTCCAACACGAACATTATTGTTTTTGCACTTTTTGGATTCTTATTAAATAACTTTTGTAACCTATTTTATGGGCTTTCCTCTTTGTGATGTTAAGTTCCGGTTATGCGCTGTTATACAGTATATGCCTTGAGCTCTTATTTTGAAGGCGCTAAGAGCGGAAGTGATGACACGTTGGAGTGGAGCGGAGGTTTTTGAAAGAAGTTAAATAAATTGGTCCTCGTATAAACTGGAGCCTTCGTGTTTGTTATTTTGTAGTTTCATACAGTATAGGCGACATTTATAAACCCTCGGTTACACTTTTTTAAATAGATTCAATCTTGCACGTGGAAAGTTTAAGTGAGGGCTTTAGTTGATATAACACTACCGTCAGGGGGTGCATTAATCCAGCACAACAGCGGTGCATGGACTTCATTTATAAGTAAAGGTAAGACCATAATAATGTTTTTTTTAAATAAATGTGCTTTTTTGTGTGCTACAGTTTGTATGTGTAAAGTTAAAGTTAAGTTAAAGTACCAATGATTGTCACACACACACTAGGTGTAAAGAAATTTGTCTTCTGCATTTGACCCATCCCCTTGATCACCCCCTGGGAGGTGAGGGGAGCAGTGGGCAGCAGCGGCGCCGCACCCGGGAATAATTTTTGGTGATTTAACCCCCAATTCCAACCCTTGATGCTGAGTGCCAAGCAGGGAAAAATGCTGGTATGAGCTTTTAAACATAACCCGTTAACTGCTGCCAATCAAATGGTGAATAAGATACTCTTTAGGGTTCATATGTTTGTAAATCTGACTGTGATGAAGTCAGTGCCTCACCAGTCATGAACCTCACCGCACGTCACAGTATGATATACATATACATACATATATATATACATATATATATATATATATATATATATATATATATATATATATATATATATATATATATATATATATATACACACCAGGCCCCAAGACACATATACACTCCAATGTGGCCCCTGAGTCAAAATAATTGCCCGCGTCTACTTCAGTCGATCAGGCCTTTACAGTATGTCCCTTCATTTTTAACAAATGGATAAATTCAAAAATTCTATGAAGTATTTTTTTCATTATTTTCCGTAGTTTGAAAGTCATTATGCGTAAAACTAAAGAAAGCATTTTCGGTAGAAATTGCTCACATGGCAACGGTTAAGATGTTAACGAATTAGTTGCAAGTAACAATATCCCTGGCTTTTAGTTTTATACCTACAAAACTGGCTAAAATGCTAACTGTAAGCATCCTCTATGATTTTCGATGAAAAACCTTTACTGTAGTTAAAATAAAGTATAATGTGTACATTGTATTGTAACAATAAACAATATTAATGACAACCATTGTAAAACTTCAGACAGTATTGCCTTTTAAAATTATAATGATTGAAAAACTGTGATTGATTTCCGCACGTTGATGACACACTGACCAACTAGTGCGAGCTCACTAGTCAGCTTAAATGCTAACATGAATACAAAATACATTAACGTCTTTCCCCATTAAAAAAACAACATACCGCAATCTAAACTTATATAAACATATTGCTGCGCGAACAACTAAGCAATTCAATTGTGCAGATTGTTGTAGGTGGAGAGTGATTGTTCTATACTCAGAATAATATAACACAAACCACAAAGTCTTTATATTAAAAAAACAAACTAAAATTACAATGGAATAAGATAGACAAATTGCCTCAAATAAAAAATATTGGGCTCTTAAAAAGTCAGAACAATATTTAACGTTTCTTTTGCCATGAGATTATATTGTGTGTATTTTTTCAAATAAAACTTGGTTAAAAGATTTCAGTGCATTTTTTGAGCACATTCAACAACAATGCGATAATAATAATAACCGTGATACTTTTAATAATAATGATTATAATGGATTGGATTTACATGTATAGCATTTTTTTAGACACTCAAAGCGCTTTACACTGAGAACTGAGAAGCCATCTTTCATTCACTCCACATTCAGACATTGGTAGTGATGACCTACATTTGTAGCCTAAGTTAACTAGTGGTAGACTGATAAAATTCTTACACCAGTGTGAGCGGCACTGGGAGCAAGGTGGGCAAAGTGTCTTGCCCAAGGGCACAAAGGCAATGACTAGGATGGCGGAGGCTGGGTTCGTACCGGGAACCCTCTAGTTCCTGGACGGTCGCTTTATCATCTGAGCCACGCCGCCCATTTTTGGTCACAAAAACAGTGATATGAAATGTTTATATCCTTACATTCCTATGTGTACATATGGTTTATAGCAATGATTCTCACTCTGTAGTACGCCAAAGAATAAATTAAATATTCAAACACAGTATTACTGTTCAAATTGTGTGTAACATTACAGGATGTACAAGATGCTTGTTAAATATTCATTCTGTTTTGTTTTTAATGGATGTTAAGGCCTACTACTCTACTGTATTTTAATGTTGGTCATTATGATGGTGCTTGCAGAGCCAAGTGTTGTGAGGTGATATTTGGTGAAAAAAGTTTGAGAACCACTGGTTTATAGTAACAATATTTTTGAAGAAATATGTAAAACTAAGGAATATACTGTACACTAAGGCAGTGTTTTTCAAAATTTTCTGAGCCAGGGCACATTTTTTTCATTGCAAAAATCCGGAGGCACACCACCAGCAGAAAACATTGAAACAATTAAACTCAGCAGCCGTTATTGACAGTAAAAAGTTGTTCTCGCAATTGTTGGATATGACTTTAAACCATAACCAACCATGCATCAATATAGCTCCTGTGTCAAAGTAGGTGTACTGTCACGACCTGTCACATCACGCCCTGACTTATTTTGAGTTTTTTTGCTGTTTTCCTGTGTGCAGTGTTTTAATTCTTGTCTTGCGCTCCTATTTTGTTGTTAATTGTTAAATGTACTTTGTGGACGCCGTCTGCTCCACACGCTGTAAGTCTTTGCTGTTGTCCAGTATTCTGTTTTTGTTTACTTTGCCGCCAGTTCAGTTTTAGTTTCGTTTTGCATAGCCATCCCTAAGCTTTAATGCCTTTTCTTAGCGGCACTCGCCTTTTGTTTATTTTTGGTTTAAGCATTAGACACCTTTTTACCTGCACACTGCCGTCTGCATATTGTGATCACGACAGACCATCGACGTCGTTCCCGACATCTAGCTACCTGCTGCCACCTACTGATATGAAAGAGAATTACAAGGTTACTCTGCCGAGCTCTCGACATTACAGACAATCAACAACGGCCCATTATTTAGACTTAGACTTAGACTTAGACAAACTTTAATGATCCACAAGGGAAATTGTTCAACACAGTAGCTCAGTTACAATGATGGAAAGTGTAAGGATGGAAAGGACAATGCAGGTATAAATAGATTAATATAGCAATGAAAAATCTAACATATATACGAATATGTACATAATATGTGTATAGAATAATATATATACAGATATATTATATTATGTCTATAACATATATACAATATACAACACATGTACAATATTACAGTATATACAGTATATGTGACAGCAGCAGCATAAAATAGAGAGTAGATCCAGCAGGAAATAGAAAATAGACATTTGCAGATTATAATTACTGGTTTGCCAAAAATATTTTTAACCCAATTAGGTGAAATTACAGAATCTCCCACGGCACACCAGACTGTATCTCACGGCACACAGTGGTTGGAAAACACTGCACTAAAGCAATATTCTGGAATACATCAAAATTATTCATTGTAATTGCAATTCTACTTCCTGTTTACAACCGCAATTCAAATTCATGGAATGTAGTTTGGGAGACATTCTCAACTCAATTCAGACTTCTGCATGAACACAAACTGAATCACAGCAAATGTGATCACTGATCAGTGGTATATTTTACAAGTCGGTGTGAATAAATACAATCTCTCTCGCGTGTGGTTTTTGCAGATTATTGCGTTTGATGAGCTGCGCACGGACTTCAAAAACCCCATCGATCAGAGCAATCCCACCAGAGCGGTAAGCGATGAGACACTTCTTGTGTTGCATGTCTACCTTTAAGAACATTTAGAGGTTACACAAACATTACATACATAAACACACAGGACAAATTGAGGCTTGTGAATTTAAGCAAATTGTTGTTGTGCTAATCCAGGTTTCCAGGTGATTGCACCTGCAGCACAAACATTTGCCTTGATTGCTCATTTGTATGCAGATTTGACTAATCAACCTTTGAGAAAATGCCGGCTCGTTGGCTGGCTGAATTAAAGACACTGATGACAACATGTTTCATCCAACTATAAAAGGAACATTTGAGGATTTCACCCGACTGAGTGAAGACACTGTAAGACGAAAAATATGGCAACATGTTGATGCATACAATATGCGTGCATTTCTCCTGACAAGGCACAAAAGAGGTGACTACAATTATGCATTTAGCAAGTTGACACCAGCTGTGAGCCTTCAGCTAATGTTCCAGCAAGCGTGTGAAGCTGCAAAGCGAGAGTGACGAGGAGTGGGAGAGGAAACTGTGAAATCAGACAGTAGGACTGTGGAGGTGTGCCAGCCACATACACACACTTCCACGCACGCACACACACACGCACACACACACTTAAAACCCATATATAGTAGAAATGTCCACTAAAAATGGTCACGGATTACAATTTACATTTTATTTTAGACATGTTTACAAGTTACATTAAGAGACATCACATGGATGCATTTGTACAACCCAATATGTTCGAAAAGGAGTCAGAAGAAGCAGTTTTTTAAATTTAGGACTGATAATAACATAATCCACCATAATCTGCACATCTATACAAAATCATACTGAATTCGGTTTGCTAATATTTTGTCAGTTCAATTGTGCTCATATCCTGTGAGAAAGGTGTTGGGAAAAATAAAACATAAATGAGCAAATAGAAGTTAAAAAATAGTTTATATGTGCTGATAAAACTAAATGTGATACAAATTTAACAAAATAATTAAACTACGGCTAAAAACAAATACAATATTTAATCATGATTAATCAAATGTTGTCCGTTGTCAATCGCGATAATCGCAAATGGAATTTTTTTAATCTTTAAAAGGGGAGACAGATAATTTTCTTATTTTTAACACCATCAACATGAAACTGTACAATTTGTTTGCTTTATGAAAAACACAAAATGAACATAAACACTCTTTTTACAGACACACAAACAACTCGTATTATTGCATTATGTTTACTCTGACAACATTACATAGAACATAAAACATTAAATTAAACATGCCATTGATATTATCATGGTTGTTTTTGTATTTGTTTATTTTTTATTCATTATTATTTGAATTATGTAATAAACATTTTTTTACCTGGCGTTACCCATTCTTCATGTTGTTCTCTTCCAGTAACATAAAGCACAGTAAGTGAGCACATTGGTTGGCAGTAAATCATGAGATATGAAGAAGGGTTAGGATTAAATCAGCTCTGTTTCTTCCAACTCTTTTTCCAACATGTTTATTTTGTGCAAGTGTAAACATGCGAAGGTCCTCAGTGTAACTTGATAAGCATGTTTGAAACAAATGAACCGCAACTCTAAGGGCCTGATTTACTAAAGGTTTGCATGTACTAAAACACGTTTAAAGTTAATAGCACATTCAAAGCTGATCCACTAAATGTGTGCAAAGTGGATTATGTCTGTTAAGTGAGCAGAAAAAGGCATGGAATCATTTTGGGTCTCCATCGATATTTATATGCAAAATATATGCTGATCATCAAAACACCCTGGGAGGAGAAGATGCAAATATAATTATTTAGCACACGCAATGTGATTTATCAAAACTAGGGACATATATCAAGAACCCGTATTTTTCTCATACCGGGTCCTATTTGGATCGGTCCTCCTGGACCCTGAAGATTCTGGACTAATGGTACTACAATCTGTTTTTTTTTTTTTTCATCGCAGTTGACCATGGTAATTATGACACACTGTCACATTCGGTTTAGCTGCTGCTACATACACATAACAAATCAGCTTGTAATAATTACAAATAGAAAGCAACACCACACAAAAAATTGTAACACCACAATTCAACCTCAAAAGTCCCTCAAAGTCACGCATGCTAAAAAGAGTTACACACTTTTAAGTTATTTTTTTACTTTACTCACGACCGCCACTACCGTGCTTCATCAACTGTCCTCATAGCGATCCATCAAGCCAAAGGCTAATAAAAATACACTCAAATAAGTATAAACAATTGAAGTAATACAATAATGATATGTGTGTTCCTTACTAGATGATGACATAACAACTGCATTAACAAACATAGCTGACATGTTTAAGACTTAAAAAGCAAGTGTTGATAAAAGACTTCCCTGCTGTCAGATGTTACATCATGTTGTGGAGGTGTGTCCTTTTGTGCTAATAAAAAGAAAGCATACATATAGTACCGATATCAATAAGGGTATTGTATTGATAAAATCTTAACGACATACATCCTTAATCAAAACTGATTACACTATTTTGCGTTGTATTTAACACGTGTCAAAAGGTCGTGCAAATTGACATTTCCACACACAGCTGCAGGATCAGTGCTCCCACTGCACAGACGATGGTTGATCTTCTGTCCTACATGTGTGCAACATTTTGTACCGCCAGAAATAAAAAGTATTAGACATATCTTTACTATAGTATTTTTTTTTATGATGTTAGTTTTTTTCACATAGAATTGGTATTAATAAAACATTTATTATCTGAAAACAACTTATTGTGTATATATATATATATCCATCCATCCATCCATTTTCTACCGCTTATTCCCTTTGGGGTCGCGGGGGGCGCTGGAGCCTATCTCAGCTACAATATATATATATATATATATATATATATATACACACACATATATGTGTATATATATATATATATATATATATATATATATATATATATATATATATATATATATATATACACACATATGTATATATACATATGCACATATATATATATACACACACACACACACACACACATATACACATACATATATATATACACATACATATATATATATATATATATATATATATATATATATATATATATATATATATACAAATATGTATATATACATATACACATATATATATATATACTCACACACACACACATATATATACTGTGTGTATATATATATATATATATATATATATATATATATATATATATACACACCGTATTTTTCGGACTATAAGTCGCTCCGGAGTATAAGTCGCACCGGCCGAAAATGCACAATAAAGAAGAAAAAAAAACATATATAAGTCGCACTGGAGTATAAGTCGCATTTTTGGGGGAAATGTATTTGATAAAACCCAACACCAAGAATAGATATTTGAAAGGCAATTTAAAATAAATAAAGAATAGTGAACAACAGGCTGAATAAGTGTACGTTATATGACGCATAAATAACCAACTGAGAACGTGCCTGGTATGTTAACGTAACATATTATGGTAAGAGTCATTCAAATAACTATAACATATAGAACATGCTATACGTTTACCAAACAATCTGTCACTCCTAATCGCTAAATGCGATGAAATCTTATACGTCTAGTCTCTTACGAAAATGAGCTAAATAATATTATTTGATATTTTACAGTAATGTGATGAGGTCATCAAGCGTCATCAAACCGCCGTGAGCGCAGCATAACAACAACAAGAGTGTGTTGTTGCCGGTGCTGTAGCCGTGGCTAACAAGCGAGCTCGCTCGGTGACTGACTAATGAAACCATGTCTATGGTTTGGGATTGTCTTAAAGTGTGTCTGACGGATAAAAAACTGGCAATTTGCAATGACTGCAAAAAGTTGGTTATGCGAGGAGGAACTAAGACGTCTTCCTTTAATACGAGCAATTAGATCTCCCACCTTTTCAAGAATCATAAGGAGATACACGATGAATACAAGCGGAAGATGGATGAAAAGCAAACCGCGAAAAAAAGTAGTATCACACAGTTATCGCTTAAAGACTCCGCCGAGAAAAAAAACAAAAATACAACAAAAACCACACCAAAGCGAAAGCTCACGTTGTGGTCAGGGACAACGCACGCAGTATGGCAAAAGCTACGATGGAGTTTGGTGTGGATAGTCTGTCCTGCATGGCGCACACTTTGCAGCTTGCAGTGAACGGAGGTGACCTGTCTCAATGCAGCATTTTAGAAGCTCTGGCTGACTGCTAGGCCACTTCAAGCACTCACTACTAGCTTGCAGCACATTTGTGTTACTCATACAAATACGTTAGAGCAGGGCAGATTGAGCCTAGTTTATAATTTCCTGTTACACAGTATACCAGGCAGTCTTGCACTAAAGGAGGACTATGTTATTGTTTACTTTATTACTCTAGTATACTCTGGACTGAAGCTGTGTGCCTTCATTGTTTTTGTAGCTGTTGTTTTGAGGCATGTTTAAAAAAAAATAAAAAAATAATGCATTTTGTGTAAGTCAAAGTATAGTATTTCCCATAGCTGTAGTGAGTATCAGGATTATCTCAAGGAGAGCATGTCCCAAATTCCAAGCTGCTGTTTTGAGGCATGTTTAAAAAAAAAAGCACTTTGTGACTTCAATAATAAATATGGCAGTGCCATGTTGGCACTTTTTTCCATAACTTGAGTGGATTTATTTTTGGAAAACCTTGTTACATTGTTTAATGCATCCAGCGGGGCATCACAACAAAATTAGGCATAATAATGTGTTAATTCCACGACTGTATATATCGGTATCGGTTGATATCGTAATCGGTAATTAAGAATTGGACAATATCGGAATATCGGATATCAGCAAAAAAGCCATTATCGGACATCTCTAAACACAATTATTATTTTTTTAATTAAAGTGGTTAGGCCAGGTAGGATTCTATTGGGTACCGGGTTCTTACTGTTTACTACTGCATTATCTTGTAACAAACATTTCCACCATGTTTGATGGAGGTAATGTATGCTAACAGCTGAAAACTGTCATTTTGTTCATGTATATAATTGTGTTTACTAGAGGTGTAACAGAACAGGTAACCCACGCTACAGTCCGTACCTGGTTTTGGGTCCACGGCTTTGCGTCTTTTTCGGTACGTTTTGTGGAGATAAAGAAAAAAAACTTTGTTTCCCCTCAAAGTTATTTTGTGTTTTTGCTTGTCATCACAAACATACTGCAGAAAACAAAGTATAATTGGTGTAGTAAATACTATAATACTTTTATTTCAAGTAAACATTTACTAAACACTTTCAAATGGTAAATTATTATTTGTATTATTTAATCACTTGTATACATCAGTGCTTCTCACCAGTGGTTTGGCAAACAAGTGGTGACCCACATTGTTATCCATCCATCCATCCATCCATTTTCTACCGCTTGTCCCTTTTGGGGTCGCTGGAGCCTATCTCAGCTGCATTCGGGCGGAAGGCGGGGTACACCCTGGACAAGTCGCCACCTTATCGCAGGGCCAACACAGATAGACAGACAACATTCACACTCACATTCACACACTAGGGCCAATTTAGTGTTGCCAATCAACCTATCCCCAGGTGCATGTCTTTGGAGGTGAGAGGACGGGGGAGAACATGCAAACTCCATACAGAAAAACCCCGAGCCCGGGATTGAACTTCGTATTGTGAGGGAGGCACTTGCACTAACCCCTGTTCCACCGTGCTGCCCCCACATTGTTATATTAAATGAAAATACATTAAAGTGCAGTTTGAAATGGAAGTACTGTAAAATAATGTGTACCAACACCTAAGACAAGTTTAACGATTATGTCAGAAACAACATGTTTTATTTTGTCCACAAACAAAAAGAACACAAAGTGTATTTCTGCAGATATTTCTCTTAGTACATTATATAGCAGAGTTGAATCTTTGCAGACACATAAACAAAAAGTCTAATTTAAAATATTTGGATATGAAAATGCCTTTTCTGATTAAATTAGTGGGTGTGTTGATTCTCCCAGTCACATAGACTTTCTGAGTGCCTGCAAGTCCACATTCAAGGCAGTATTACTGGTGAGCTGCAACAGATAGTGAAAGTAAAGTGTGTCACTAAAGCCGCTGATTCCTTTAAATGTTTGTACTTCTATGCTAGTGTTAGTCATATTTCTTTATCTTGTTCTTCTGGGCTGCACTTCCAGCTGTGTAAGAGGGAAGAGGCACAATGCTGATTGAACGTCAATTACGTCATGACGAGCCTGGCTTTCACGACGGTGGAACGAGATGGTCCCGCAAACACCGACACAAACATTTTCACAAAAACACGCGGAAACGTACACAAACACACACACATACACCGACACACACAGGATCACGGTCAATAAAGGTGGATTGTTCCGTGCAGGATAATACCTCAGTGTCAGCACCGATGCGCCACAGGGCTGTGTTTTGATCCCCTTGCTTTTCAGTGTTTACATCCATGACTGTATTCCCATCCATCCTAGCAATTCCATCATCAAATTTGCGGATGATACTACAGTGGTGGGGCTCATCACAGAAGGGGACGAGACTGCCTATAGAGAAGAGGTGAAGGCATTGTCAGACCACTACGCCAAAAACAACCTCATTCTCAAGCCCACAAAGACCAAGGAGTTGATTGTTGATTTCAGGAAAAAAATCCCTGAGCCCATCCAGCCCATCTACATCATGGGAGAGGAGGTAGAAAGGGTCTCAGAGTGCAAGTTTCTGGGCGTGAACATCTCAAGCAACATGACCTGGAAAAGCAACACCACTGCACTCCAGAAAAAAGGTCAGCAAAGACTGTATTTTCTGAGAAGGCTGAGAAAAATAGATCTGGCTGATAACCTGCTCCTGTCCTTCTATCACTGCTCTGTTGAGTCAATACTGACCTACGGCATCTACGTGTGGTTTTCTAGCTGCACGGTGGCAGAGACAAAGAGATTATAGGGGGTCATAAACGTGGCCCAGAGGATCTCTGCATGTCCTCTTACATCTCTAGAGGAGCTGTATAAGAGACACTGCAACAGGAGAGCAAACAGCATCCTCAGGAACTCATCGCACCCAGGACACCACTGCCTTGAACTCTTGCCCTCAAGGAGGCGCTATAAGACCATCAAAGCAAGGACAAATAGAAAAACTGTTTCTATCCTACAATGTTATTGCCCTAAACCAGGGGTGTCAAACTCAAATACAGAGTGGGCCAAAATTTAAAACTGAACAAAGCCGCGGGCCAAGGTTGAACAAATTAACCTTTAACATACTCTACGAGCTATCGTCACGTCCGCTTTTCATCCATTCTAACATCGTTCAGACCCAGTCACAAGATATGTGCGGCTTCTGTACGCACACACGAGCAAATGCAACGCATACTTCATCAACAGCGATACAAGTTACACTGAGGGTGCCAGTATAAAAAACTTTAACACTGTTAGAAATATACGCCACACTGTGAATCCACACCAAACAAGAATGACAAACACATTTCGGGAGAACATCCGCACCGTAACACAACATAAACACAACAGCACAAATACCCAGAATCCTTTGCAGCATTAACTCTTCCGGGACGCTACAAAATACACCCCCGCTACCACCAAACCCCCCCACACACACACCTTGTAGCGTCCCGGAAGAGTTAGTGCTGCAAAGGGTTCTGGTTTGGTGTGGATCCACAGTGTGGCGTATATTTCTAACAGTGTTAAAGTTTTTTATTCGGCTACCCTCTGTGTAACCTGTATCGCTGTTGATGAAGTATGCGTTGCATTCTAAAATGTGTGCGTGCAGAAGCCGCACATGTTATGTGACTGGGCCAGCACTCGTTGGGCTGGCTGACTGGCTGGCTGGCGTTTGGAAGACTCCCGGGAGGATCGGCGGGCCAGCTTTAGTGTTAATTTGATATCGCCTCAAGGGCCAAGGGAAATTACACGGCGGGCCAAATTTGGCCGGCGGGCCAGAGTTTGACACCCATGCCCTAAACTCTGCACGTACCTGAACACTCGCCATTTTATGAACTTGCTTACCTCTGATAGAGATCTACTGTGCAATATGTTAACATTTTATCATGTTTTTAAAAAATGTAATTGTTCTATTATTGTTTGTTGTCTTAAGACTATTTTATGTAGGTTGTTTTAAAAGCACTGAGCTGGATTGTTGTCCAATTTTGTTGGTTCCATACAATGACAAAGGTATTCTGACACCAAGCATCGTTGCTTCCCCTACTGTTTACTACTGCGGTAACTTCTAACAGAAATGCACGCCATGTTTGATCGAGGAAATATGCTAACAGCTGATCATCGTTATCGAACTCAAATCAATCGCGATCAACGATCACAATCATATAATCGCCCAGCCCGAGCCCCCATTGACTCCATGATTGATAGCGGACTCTTTATTTACTTACTTATTTGAATTAAAAAACAAGAAAACATATGTGTACATGTCTTATATAGGGATTGCAAATGATAGAAAGCACAACTCTTTCTACATGCTTTTCTAATTTGTGCGTATTTCCAGTATGACTGATCTGATAACATGGTAGTACAGAAGCGTTCCTCCAGTGACGTCAGGAATACTCAAAATGGCTGACTGAATTTGTGATGCCATTTTGTGACGTTTAGACGGTATTTTCACATACTTTGCGAATTGTAAATACAATTGGATATGGTTTAATGGATACAATGAAACACAATTAAGCATATCAAGTCAACTTGTTTTTCCACTCTACTGGTACTTTAAACACCCCAGCCATGATAAGTTACATCAATTCATAAGAATATATGTTTATTTTGACACCACTGCAAACTGCAACCACAACAATATACATAAGGCCTGATATACTAAAGGTTGTGTGTACTAAACAGTGACGTGCGGTGAGGTTGATGACTGGTGAGGCACTGACTTCATCACAGTCAGATTTACAAACATATGAACCCTAAAGAGCATCTTATTCACCATTTGATTGGCAGCAGTTAACGGGTTATGTTTAAAAGCTCATACCAGCATTCTTCCCTGCTTGGCACTCAGCATCAAGGGTTGGAATTGGGGGTTAAATCAGCAAAAATGATTCCCGGGCACGGCGCCGCTGCTGCTCACTGCTCCCCTCACCTCCCAGGGGGTGATCAAGGGATGGGTCAAATGCAGAGAACAAATTTCACCACACCTAGTGTGTGTGTGACAATCATTGGTACTTTAACTTAACTTTAACTTTACACATACAAACTGTAGCACACAAAAAAGCACATTTAATAAAAAAAAACGTTATTATGGTCTTACCTTTACTTATAACTGAAGTCCATGCGCTGCTCCTTCTGAACAAAAGCATCGATAACTTGTTTATAGAAGTCTTCTTTATCTTTCTTCAGTTTTAAAAGTCTCTCTGTCTCGATGGAGATCTTCCTTTAAGTATTACCTCCTGCTTCGATTGAAAGTCCAGTTTAGAAAACTGTTTTATTTTAGATATGTAATCCTCCATGTTAATAGTCCAGGCAAGAGAAAAAAATAAACTATTGCTGCTAATTGTTGCTGCTTGTTGTCACTTCTTCTGCAGCCCAATAGTCGCAAGAATGATCTCTGGGATCACTACCGCCCTCTACCACCAGGAGGTGGGATTACTGCGAGCCTCACACAGTGCGTCTTCGCAGCAGTTTTATGATTGCTCAGCACAAGAAATACGTTACACATACAGTTGTTGACAAAATACACTGTACATTATATACCTCAGCTAACTAAACTATGGAAATGTATAATATAATTCATATAGCAAAACGGTCTCACTGCACAGCAGGCCAGTAGTTAGTCAAGTCATTGGGCAATCCATGGTGAGGCACAATTGAGTGACGTGCCTCAACTGGCTGCTGACTCACCGCAAGTCTCTTCTCAGTATTTGAACGGCAAATGTGAAAATTCAGCGATTTTGAATAAAAATAATCTAAAACTGGTGAAGTTAAATGGAAAATAATTTTATAGTATAACAATTTAATTATTATTTTTTTCTTTTTACATTTTTTTTCTTTCCATGATGGCACGTGAGGCCCCGCCTCACCTGCCTCCCCTGACTGCACGTCACTGGTACTAAACCATGTGCAAACTTGATAGCACTCGCAAAGCTGATGTACTAAACTTGTGCAGAAAGGAATGCGTCTCTTAAGTGAGTAAAATAAGGATCGCAATCCATTTAGCATGTCTGTCTTCATAAATATGCAGAATATATGCCGATCATCACTACTGGGTGGAGAAATCGCAAATCTAATTATTTAGCATACCTAGTGTGATTCATCAAGACTAAACTTGTACTGCCGTAGCTTTTTAGCGTCTTTATTTAGTATGTCTAGAACGTCTTGAACTATAGGCAAAATTTCCAAAAAAAGTGCAGTTCCTCTTTAAGACTGACAAAAACTATTTTTTGCAATATGAATTTTCTTTCGCCTGGAACATTCAAAAGACAAAAAGTGGGTTCTGTTGTAGATACACTACCGGAATGCTTCTAAAATGCCCATAAAAGTGGTAAATGTCTGCTGCAAGTTTCGAAACATGCGATGAGGTGGCGACTTGTCCAGGGTGTACACTGCCTTCCACCCGATTGTAGCTGAGATAGGCTCCAGCGGCCCCCGCGACCCCGAAGGGAATAAGCGGTAGCAAATGGATGGATGGATGGAAGTTTCGAAACACAGCAAAACACATAAGATGAATGTGCAGTCCATGAGTGTCTCCATAGTGAAAGCTGCTTAGTACATGCAAAAACCTAATTCAATAAGGTGGTCTGGACCACCTTATTGAATTGAATTGTCTTGAATTGAATTGTCTTAGTAGATCAAATGCAACACACCCACTAGTAGTACACACAATTTCATAGTTTTCACTTGTTTAGCACGTGGTATTTGGATCTTAGTAGTTCAGCACCATACTGTATTGCTATCTGTCATGCTGAGCGTAATTATATTTGTAAATGCGTATTATTAATTATTGGCAGTTCTTAAAGTGGATGTGATTACATTTAGCTGAATACTGTACAAACTGCAACATCAAGGCACCATGTGTGCAGTGTTTAATAGTCATGCAATGCAAACTATAGTACAGAAATTATTTATACCCCAAGCCAAGTGCTGGGGGATGGTCAAGTTTGGAATGAGGAATCAGGACAAAGTCCACTTTAGGTTCACCAGGGGAATTTGAATGGTGCTGTCACATTTACAAAAATGGTCCAACATGTGGCTAATAGGGAGCATGGAGAATATATAAAGAGCTATGAATATATAATATCCATTTTCTACCGCTTGTCCCTTTCGGGGTTGCTGGAGCCTATCTCAGCTGTGCATTCGGCCATACTACCTAAAACATTTTTTTGAAAAAAGAGAATCACAGGTTTAGACTTGATGCATGTCAATAATCATAATTTACAGTAAAGTGCAAAAGTCTGGGGTGTCCACAAATGTGTTCTTTTACCGGCCTGTTCCCAGTAATCATTTTGCCGCATCACAACAATTATGGACCCAGCAAGAATCCATAACATGTTGGTGAAGATTTGGACAAATGGGCCTCAGTATTAGTTTGAATTAAATTAATCATAATAGCAGTCTGTCTGTTTATCATCATCCATGAAGTACAGATGGACATATAAACACAAATACATTCCATATATTTTTAAAACAATTTAGCCTGGTTGGAAGTGATATTATAGTTAGGGGTGTCCCACTTAGGGATGTCCCGATCCGATATTTGGATCGGATCGGCCGCCGATATTTGCCAAAAAATGTGTATCGGCAAGGCATGGTAAAAATGCCGATCCAGATCCAGTTAAAAAAAAAACTCCGCTCCGTGTTTTCCAACGCACCTATTTAAATAATACATTCCACTTTTCTGCTGCTCCCTAATTTCCGTTCCTCATTTTCCAGCACACCTTCAACACATCCACAGGTCTGTGGATTCTCACGCAGTTGCTTTTAGCTGCTGGCATTACACGACAGGCTCTTCCCACTCTTTCCTGTGTCTCCCTCTCACAGACAGCAAGCGCACCTTCTTACATATGTCATGTCATACGTCACATACTGTCAAGTTCTCCAGGTTTTTTCACAGCCGTGCCCAAACTTGAAAGGGCCAGTTGGACTCAGGAAGGACTCAAAGGGACAACTTAATCCTTTTTCCTTGCGATTTATTGATGTTTGATTTGAAGCAATAAAATAAAGTGGGTTATCGGTGTAGATGAATGGATGAACAGACTGAATAGTCGAATAGTGGAATAGTTGAATAGCTTGGGATAGCTGAATAGTAGATTAGCTGAATAGGTGAATAGGTGAATAGCAGAATAGGTGATAGTAGAATAGTGGGGGTTGAATAGTAGATTAGGTGATAGTAGAATAGGTTGATAACCTTAACCAAACAAAAAAAAAAAAAAAAAAAAAACACATTAGTGTTTCATAAACATACATCATAATACATGCTTTGCTTTCCTTTAAATCAATCCAAACAAATTAATTTCCACTGATAGGGTCTAGGTTTAAGAATAAATTTAAACATTTCCAACAATATGAATGAAATTAAATGTAAACAATCCATCCTAATTATAAGAATAAACTTAAACATCACAGATACTTTTTTAAATTTACTTTCAGTCAACTGAAACAATTGTGTAAACATCAGTGGAATTATCTTCTTTAAAGATACTCCCCAGTGAAATTATCTTCTCTCCCTTGGTTTCCTCACCATAGTGATGGGTCCGGCAACACCGATGCATCGGCGCATGCGTCGAGCTCATAGAGCAAAACCCTGTGTCGGTGCGCGTACCGCTTTTAGAAAGTCACGTGACCAATCATGAGCTGTTTTGGTCACGTGACCGATACGCGAACTGTGTCGCACTGACGCCTCCTCTGTGCCCTGTGAGCGGGTCTTTTCTACAGCCGGAGAAATAATAACTAAGAGAAATCGTCTAAAATGTAATACGTCGGAAAAACTTTTTTTTTTTTTTTAAATAAAAATGTGTAAAAAAATTAAATTAAATAAATTCCCAGTCCACAATCATCCACAACACGTTCTCTTCGATTTCCATGTTATGATACATGTTCACATTATTTATTGACTGTATCTAAAAAAGATAAAAATATATTTTTATTTAAATGAAGATATGAAATAATCCTAAATGAAATACAATGACTTGGTTTATATTATTATTGTATATACTAGGGCAGGGGTCACCAACGCGGTGCCCGCGGGCACCAGGTAGCCCGTAAGGACCAGATGAGTCGCCAACTGGCCTGTTCTAAAAATAGCTCAAAGAGCAGCACTTACCAGTGAGCTGCCTCTATTTTTTAAATTGTATTTATTTACTAGCAAGCTGGTTTCGCTTTGCTCGACATTTTTAATTCTAAAAGAGACAAAACTCAAATAGAATTTGAAAATCCAAGAAAATATTTTAAAGACTTGGTCTTCACTTGGAATAAGCGGTAGAAAATGGATGGATGGATGGGTCTTCACTTGTTTAAATAAATTCATTTATTTTTTACTTTGCTTCTTATTACTTTTAGAAATACAATTTTAGAGAAAAAATACAACCTTAAAAATGATTTTAGGATTTTTAAACAAATATACCTTTTTACCTTTTAAATTTCTTCCTCTTCTTTCCTGACAATTTAAATCAATGTTCAAGTAAAACAATTTTTTATTATTATTGTAAAGAATAATAAATATTTTAGCTTCTGGTTTTTCGACGAAGAATATTTGTGAAATATTTCTTCAAACTTACTATGATTAAAATTCAAAACAATTATTCTGGCAAATCTAGAAAATCTGTAGAATCAAATTTAAATCTTATTTCAAAGTATTTTGAATTTCTTTTAAAATTTTTGTTCTGGAAAATCTATAAGAAATACTGATTTGTCTTTGTTAGAAATATAGCTTGGTCCAATTTGTTAAATATTCTAACAAAGTGCAGATTGGATTTTAACCAATTTAAAACATGTCATCAAAATTCTAAAATGTATCTTAATCAGGAAAAATTACTAATGATGTTCATAAATTCTTTTTTTAATTTTTTCAAAAAGATTCAAATTAGCTAGTTTTTCTCTTCTTTTTGTTGGTTGAATTTTGAATTTTAAAGAGTCGAAATTGAAGATACACTATGTTTCAAAATTTTATTTTAATTTTTTTCGTGTTTCCTCCTCTTTTAAACCGTTCAATTAAGTGTTTTTTTCATCATTTATTCTCTACAAAAAAACCTTCTGTAAAAGGAAAACAAATGTATGTGTCATGTCTGTGTAATCATCATGTTTTGTTTTAAGTCATGTTTTGTTTAGTTTCTGGCTTTTCACTCCCTTGTCTTGTCACCATAGTTACCCATTAGTTTTCACCTGTCACGTCACGCACCTGTTTCACGTCTTGAGTCACGCACCTGTTTTCGTTAATCATGTCTGTAGTATTTAAGTTCAGTGTTTTTCAGTTTGCCTTTCTGACGACCTCACACCCCATATATGCTTCTGCACACCCTTATGATCCTTGCTGCTCTTTTTTCATGCCGGTTCCATGCCAAGTAAGTTTTTGTTTATCAAGCCACAGTTAATGTTTTTGTTTAATTGTTCATAGTTTATTCTCCGCCACTGTGCACGCTTTTTGTTTGATCCTTTTTTTTGTATTTATAGTTAGTTCTAGTGTTTCAATAAAAAAATTTACCTTCATTCCCATCTCGCCCGTGCCAACTTTCCGTTGCATCCCGGAAAAGCAAACTCCAAAGACCAAGTCTTGACAGTAGGTCGTCAGCAGACCCGCTTTTCCGCCCCTGAGTTGGACATTTTCGACGAGGCTTCTTGGGCGGTCCTGTGCGCGATGGAGGAGGAAACGCGGCGCTACTCCTCCATGGAGTATAGAGACTTCATTTGGTCCCAGGACGACACAGCGTCATCTCAGCCACGGAAGTGCCGCCAAAGACGAAGGACGTCAGGAAGAACTTCCGCGAGCCTGCAGGACACGCCGCTCCTACATGCCCCTCCCCCTCCGGGCGGAAGCAAGCAGCAGCCAGCCCGGCTTCGCCCTGATGACGTCAAAAACCAGGATTTTTTTTTTCTGAATTCTTTTTCTTTTGATTCCCCGCTCCCCAGGACTCAAGCCACACCCAAGACACAAAAAAATTTTTTTTCACCCACTCAATCCCAGATACAAGAAAGACAATTTGGACAATTTAATGGGGAAGTTTCTGCCCTCCTCCGCCCACCCCTACAGAGAGTTCCAGACCGCAGGGAGCGCGTCTAGTATCCGCCCCTTGAGGGGGGGGCTGGGGTCGGGAGCTGTGTTGGTGGGGTGGCTCGGCATCACCATGCCAAGCCACAGCCTCCCTCACGGCCGCTACCACCAGTCTACCGACCTGTCAAGCCACAGCCTCCAGCACGACCGCCCTCACCAGTCTACCGACCCGTCAAGCCACAGCCTCCAGCACGACCGCCCTCACCAGTCTTCCGACCTGCCAAGCCGCAACCCCCAGCTAGGCCACCTCCACCTGCTCCAAGGCTAGCACCAGAGCCACGGCTAGCACCTGTCGTTGCTTCACGGCTAGCACCAGTCGCTGCACCTGTTGCCGCACCAACTCCACCACGCCAAGTTCCACGGCAGACTCCAGTACCCGCACCACGACTAGCCGCATCATGCCAAGCTCCGGTACCAGCTCCACGCCGCCAAGCACTGCCTAGCCAAGACCAAGACCCTCCACGCCAAGTCCAAGACCAAGATCCTCCACGCCAAGACCAAGACCCTCCACGCCAAGCCCAAGACCAAGACCCTCCACGCCAAGCCCAAGACCAAGACCCTCCACGCCAAGCCCAAGACCAAGACCCTCCACGCCAAGCCCAAGACCAAGACTCTCCACGCCAAGTGCCGCCAGTCGCAGCTTCACGACGCCAAGTGCCGCCAGTCGCAGCATCACGACGCCAAGTGCCGCCAGTCGCAGCATCACGACGCCAAGTGCCGCCAGTCGCAGCTTCACGACGCCAAATGCCGCCAGTCGCAGCTTCACGACGCCAAGTGCCGCCAGTCGCAGCTTCACGACGCCAAGTGCCGCCAGTCGCAGCTTCACGACGCCAAGTGCCGCCAGTCGCAGCTTCACGACGCCAAGTGCCGCCAGTCGCAGCTTCACGACGCCAAGTGCCGCCAGTCGCAGCTTCACGACGCCAAGTGCCGCCAGTCGCAGCTTCACGATGCCAAGACCCGCCATGCCAAGACCAAGACCCGCCATGCCAAGACCAAGACCCGCCATGCCAAGACCAAGACCAAGACCCGCCATGCCAAGACCAAGACCCGCCAAGACCAAGACCAAGACCCGCCATGCCAAGACCAAGACCCGCCATGCCAAGACCAAGACCCGCCATGCCAAGACCAAGACCCGCCAGGCCAAGACCAAGACCAAGACCCGCCATGCCAAGACCTAGACCAAGACCAAGACCCGCCATGCCAAGACCAAGACCCGCCATGCCAAGACCAAGACCCGCTATACCAAGACCAAGACCCACGCCAAGACCAAGACCCACGTCGAGCTTCGCCGCTTGACGCGCCACGTCGAGCTTCGCCGCTTGACGCGCCACACCGAGCTTTGCCACCTGACTCACCACGCCAAGCCACGTCTGCCACGATGACGACGCGCCTCCCTCCTCGTCGACCACGGATATGGCCGCTACCTGGTCGCCCGCCACGCCAAGTGCGCCCACCTCCCAGTCGGCCACGAATGTGGCCATTCCCTGGGCGCCCGCCTCGCCTGCTGCAGCGGCGTTCCACTCGCCGTCGCCACCTAACTCTGCCCCGGTGGATACGGGGACACGTGGTCTGGCGACCCACTGCCATGTCCCCCTCCCGCCCTCCCATGACTCTTGTTATTTTTTTTATGGACATCTGGTATCTGTCCTTAAGGGAGGGGCTCTGTCATGTCTGTGTAATCATCATGTTTTGTTTTAAGTCATGTTTTGTTTAGTTTCTGGCTTTTCACTCCCTTGTCTTGTCACCATAGTTACCCATTAGTTTTCACCTGTCACGTCACGCACCTGTTTCACGTCTTGAGTCACGCACCTGTTTTCGTTAATCATGTCTGTAGTATTTAAGTTCAGTGTTTTTCAGTTTGCCTTTCTGACGACCTCACACCCCATATATGCTTCTGCACACCCTTATGATCCTTGCTGCTCTTTTTTCATGCCGGTTCCATGCCAAGTAAGTTTTTGTTTATCAAGCCACAGTTAATGTTTTTGTTTAATTGTTCATAGTTTATTCTCCGCCACTGTGCGCGCTTTTTGTTTGATCCTTTTTTTTGTATTTATAGTTAGTTCTAGTGTTTCAATAAAAAAATGTACCTTCATTCCCGTCTCGCCCGTGCCAACTTTCCGTTGCATCCCGGAAAAGCAAACTCCAAAGACCAAGTCTTGACAGTATGACGGAATGACGGACAGAAATACCCATTTTTTTTATATATATAAATGTATTTATTTAGCTATTCTTGTTTAAATCACACTTACGTGTAACTTACAAATGACAATATATTTATTTAAGAGTGTATCAAACTGGTAGACCTTCGCATTAATCAGTACCCAAGAAGTAGTTTTTGGTTTCAAAAAGGTTGGTGACCCCTGTACTAGGGCATAAAATCAGTGTCAGTTGAGTCGGTCCATAGGTTGCCTGTAGGGATTTTTAATGTCCAGCAGATGTCAGTATTTAGTGACACAGTATCGACACAGTATCAATACAGTTTTGCAATGTGTCAAAACGCTTCATGACGCCTCATCAACCCATCACTACCTCACCAGTTGCGTCTTCTGAGTCCAAACAGGAGCTGTCTTCCTTTCTCTTAGCAGCATGTCAAAGGGGTGACTGACTGAAGCTCAAACATTTTGAGCATGTGCTCTGAGCAGGTGAACAGGTGAACAGGTGAACTCAATCAAACCAATCTGTTGGAAGCAGGTGGAGATGTTCAGCTCTCACTGTTGCCCCTTCAGGCCTGGAGTGTGCTCTACAAATAAGTGGTGTTTGTGCTGATCTGTACTTTGACTTGACACATACTGTCACGTCATACGTCACATACTGTCACGTTATACGTCACATACGTATACGTCCTCTCCCAGCAGAGAGGTAGCAGCAAGGCTAACGTTAGCTGTGATGCTAGCGCAGCCGTGTGACCAACGCTCCCTCTAAGGTGTGCGCTTGTGCAATTGCGCACTGCTCAAACGTCCTCTGCGCATAGCAATTATATGCCACGCACAAAATCAAATAAAAAAATAAGCGCATAACAATTTTCGACACACGGACACGACAGAGAAAACAGTTTTCGTCATCATTGTTCAAATATTGTACCGTCTGTCGAGCCGCTTATCTCCATTCGGTGCCACACGTCCACACCATCAAAATGCAGAGGCAAAAATTTACAGATCAACACCGTATGAAAAAATTAGTGATTTTTTTTAGTTGTGATTTCCTTCTCTGCATGAAAGTTTAAAAGTAGCATATATTAATGCAGTATGAAGAAGAATGTTTTAATGTAGACATGCTAGTCTTGAAAGAACATTTTTTAAATCAAGACTACATTTCCTGCAAATGGGTGCATTTCTACCCTATATTTTAACTTTAGATTTATTCTCATATCAAACTCTTTTGGCTGTCTTTTTGACACTTACATCCGGCGCCCCCCTCCACACCCTGGATTATAAATAATGTAAATAATTCAATGTGATTATCTTGTGTGATGACTGTATTATGATGATAGTATATATCTGATAGTATATATCTGTATCTGGACCCCGACTTAAACAAGTTGAAAAACTTATTCGGGTGTTACCATTTAGTGGTCAATTGTACGGAATATGTACTTCACTGTGCAACCTACTAATACAAGTCTCAATCAATCAATCAAAACACATAGAATCATCATACTGATGTGATTATATGCATCAAGTGTTCATTCAAGGCTAAGGCAAAATATCGAGATATATATCGTGTATCGCAATATTGCCTTAAAATATCGCAATATTAAAAAAAGGCCATATCGCCCAGCCCTAGTTTCAATGATGCCATTTCTGTTTGTCATGTATAATTTTGTCTATTTTGTGTTTATCCTTGAATAAACAGGTCAGTTTCTTGTTACCAACCATTGTGTATTATTCAAACTCCCCTAATTTAGCTGGCTAGTTGTTATCAAGAGTACTAAAACCCTTTTCAACATGATTCTGACAACTAAGTAGGCTAAATAACTTTAAACTTTAATACATGCTCGGATAGGCCAGTATCAGTATCGGTCAGTATCGGTATCGGATCGGAAGTGCTAAAACAATATCGGTATCGGATCGGAAGTGCAAAAACCTGGATCGGGACATCCCTAGTCCCACTACAACTTGTTCATACCAATATTGTAGCCTAGAGTATTGGCCAATACCGATATTGATCCGATACTTGTATCTTTTTGCAGTGTGGTTTGTTAGAATGGAACAATGGTAGGTATAACAAAACATCTAACCTATTTATTTTTAACTGTCTGGAATGGACATTTGCTGTCTTTAAGTTGAAGTGCAGTGGTATTTTTTTTTGTGACACCAAGTGGCCACAACAGTTCATTGAGTGAAGCTCATGACACATACTGTATGAATGATGTGGACACATTTGTTACTGAATACTTTCTCATAGGCTTCTGCCTTGGAGTCTTTGATAGTATGTGATATGTGTTTTTATTGACAAAAATCATGTTTTACACTGCAGTATTGTTCAATGAAAGGCAATTATTATGCATGTTTAGACTGTGTGATATTGTGTCCTTAGCTGTTAGCTCCGAGTAGCCTATATCCTACCTTGTTTGCCTTTTGTAAATGACTTCACTAAAATACAAGAATAGATCATCAACCTTGTGTGCTTAATGTAGCACATTTAGATGTTACCTGGCTGTTGAGCTGGACAGATTATATTGAAGTTTGCTTATTATTTTTTTTGCGGATATCGGACCAATATCTGTAATCAGAATCGGATCAGGACACCCCAAGCTAAAACAATAATACTTTTGCACAGTACTGCACCTAATGTTTGTTTTGGTTCATAAAATACATACAAAAATACTAATCACTTAGAAATACTTTAGTTTGCCTTCTAACATCCTGGTGACAAAAAAATAATTGCATTAAATGTAAAGAACATCTCTAATTTGCCGTATAATCAACTGACACCCTGACCACCAACTGCTCAACAGTTCAGTTCCAGTTTATTTTGAACATGCATACGATACAATATAATGCATCACACAATTCCAGTCGTTTCATTACAGCACGTCCTAAAAGGAGTAGGAAGAAGCAGAGCTTATTTAATAGTCCCCCTTTTCATACCATAGCAATTGTATCCAATTTTCTTGTTCTCTGTAACAGAACAGTGAACAAATAAATAATAAATAAATAACATACCATAGTAAGCAAACAAATATTAAATACATAAATAATCTTTGTCTCAATAAAAAAAATTAAAAAAAAGGGTTCAAGATGTTCATCATAATTATACTTTGTGAACACTTGTAGTTTGAACAGTCTTTTAAACGGAATCATATTGGTGCTTTGTTTGATTTCTTTACTTAATCCACTCCATAATTTAATTCCACATACAGATATGCTAAAGGTTTTAAGTGTTGTACGAGCATACAAATGTTTGGTAACACTTTAGTATGGGGAACATATGAACCATTAATTAGTTGCTTATTATGCGAATTAGTAACATATCGGCTGTTAATTACTCATTATTAAGTACTTATTAAGCACTTAATGCCTTATTCTGCATGGCCTTATTATACAACCAGTAATTCATTAACTCAGAGTCTTCCCTAACCCTAACCCCAACCCCAACCCTGACCCTAACCCTATGTTAATAAGCTACTAATTAATGGTTCATATGTTCCCCATACTAAAGTGTTACCAAATGTTTTAAATTAGATTTCCCTCTAAGGTTAGATTTCTCCTCTTTTGTTGAGAAGAATTGTTGTACATTCTTGGGCAGCAGGTTATAGTTTGCTTTATACATCATTTTTGCTGTTTGCAAATTCACCAAATCGTTGAATTTCAATATTTTTGATTGAATAAATAAAGGGTTTGTATGTTCTCTATGTCCAACATTATGTATTATTCTAACTGATCTTTTTTGTAACACTGTTAGTGAATGAAGCACACATTTGTACTTATTTCCCCCATATTTCTACACAATAACTCAGATATGGTAACACTAGCGAGTAGTAGAGAATATGAAGTGATTTTTGGTCTAGAACATGTTTTGCTTTATTCATTATTGACGTGTTTCTTGCTACTTTATGTTGTATATTTTTGATATGAGATTTCCAATTCATTTTATCATCTATTATTACATCCAAGTGGATGTAGGAAATTCCTCACATTGGACATTTTGGGACTACCTGCCCAATACGATGTAACACAGTACAAAAAGTCTACCAATACAAATATAAAGTTACATCATACTGAGAAGAGTTTCTAATATTTGCATCTATATGCGTTGGAATGTTTCTAACCCTAAAAAGAGCCATCACGTTATGTTGTAAAGGAATCTAAAAAAATGCTGTCTTTGTGTCCAATCTGCAGAGGGAAAGGATTCTCAATATCGAGCGAATCTGCAACCTTCTCCGCAGAGTGAGTAATGTCTGCTTTTCCCCTGCAGTTGCTCGATACCGACACCAGGGGGGCTTCATTGTGTCTCTACCTCTATTGGGAGAGCCATGTCGCACACCACTTCACTCAGAGACATCACCACAGGCCACTTTCACCGCATGCAGCCCGCCCGCACGCTAAATTACAACTTGGACGTGCTCATATTGTGATCCTATAAAATATGTCTAACATCTGTCCCGCACAGAGGAGGCCACTTTGAGTCTTTGGCAAGGAAAGTGTATTTAAAGTCCTTTTCCAACAAGCAAAATATGTTCTGCATGTATGTGTACATAAACAAGTAAATTAGGGACAGTTGTTTGAAATATAATACATAGAGTATTAAAATAATACTAAAAATAATTTTTGAAAATATACAGTAAATCATTTGTTGAATGTTGCATTTGCAACACTACACACTATGAGTGCTCTGTCATGAGCTGACGTGACCCCAGGATGCAGAGACAGGAGAGGGCAGGTAACAAAGTAGCGTAGCCATAAAACAATGATCCAGCCCACAGGCAAAAAAGCAATCTGATTACAATCACGGTCAGGTGAGATAGCCAGGAAATTAAAACACACAGGAAGTAAAAACAAGACCATAAGAGCGCTCGAACGGAAATAACCCCAAGCACAGGAAACTCTACATAAGTCCAAAACTGTCACGGAGAGTCAGGACATGCTCATTGTTTTATTAGAGTAATAGTTACATTTGCTGACTTCTGTATTTGCAACTTTTAGGATAAGAGAGAAATAAAATCAGAAATAAACCAACGGCTCCACTTAGTGTAGAACTATTAACTATTGTGTTGGCATTTTCAACAGCGGCGGCTGTTTAGAGCAAAAAAAATAGTCTATAAAAAGCTGACAGAACACCACCTGGCCAACGCAGACGAACAAAAGAAAAAGTCAGCATCCAGACAAAACACTTAAATTGTGCCAAATCTGAACAAAGTGTGTTTTAAATCACTTTATGTAAAGTCAACTGGTCAGTGCTGAAAGGAAAATGAATTATGCACCAAATATCAACTATTTCAAACCTTATTTAATAAATGTCTCTCCATAACAGGCAGACTCAAAATAGCAGACAATGCAGTATAAATACAGTAAGTACTCCAAACACAAAAGGCGATACCATCCATGCAAGCTAGCAATATTGTGCCTCAATCCTACTCTGTTCCCATGTTTACATTGTTTAATTTGATTATGAATGGC
Source organism: Nerophis lumbriciformis (assembly GCF_033978685.3). NCBI lineage: Eukaryota > Metazoa > Chordata > Actinopteri > Syngnathiformes > Syngnathidae > Nerophis > Nerophis lumbriciformis. The sequence continues at coordinate 30,231,063 of NC_084556.2, forward strand.
GCAATAGCAAGCAACAATCCATGAAGTGTTCTTACATGTTGATCAGAATGCAACAACAAAATTGGTGTCTCGCCACGACAATGCTATTGTTCATATTCTCTGTACTATTCAATAAAAAAAAAAAATAAAGTTGTGATTTAAAGGCTTAAACATTTTGAATGCATGTCTGTGTGTTGTGTTTAGTTGGTGGTGCCAGAGTATTCAATCCATGGGCTCTTTTGCCTGATGTTCATGTGTGCTGGAGAGTGGGTCACACTTGGCCTAAATATCCCGCTCCTCTTCTACCATCTGTGGAGGTACGGTTCAACACGCTCCCCAAACAGATGTCTTAAAAAGTTATTTTCATGGCTATTCTATTTATGTCTCTTTAGGTTTTTCCATCGACCGGCGGATGGGTCAGAGGTCATGTACGATCCTGTAAGTGTGATGAACGCCGACATCCTCAACTACTGCCAGAAGGAGTCCTGGTGTAAGCTGGGCTTTTATCTGCTCTCTTTCTTCTATTATCTCTACAGGTATGTTTAACTGTACAATCTTGGAGGCTGCATTTACACTGCAGGTCTTGTGCCCGGTTCCAAATAGTGTTTATACCCGATTGTGTATGCTGTCAGGACCTACAGTCGTGGTCAAAAGTTTACATACACTTGTAAAGAACATAATGTCATGGCTGTCTTGAGTTTCCGATAGTTTCTACAACTCCTATTTTTTTGTGATGGAGTGATTGGAGCACATACTTGTTGGTCACAAAAAACATTCATGAAGTTTGGTTATTTTATGAATTTATTGTGGGTCTACTGAAAATGTGACCAAATCTGCTGGGTCAAAAGTTTACATACAGCAATGTTAATATTTGGTTACAAGTCCCGTGGCAGGTTTCACTGCAATAAGGAGCTTTTGGTAGCCATCCACAAGCTTCTGGGAAGTTTCTGGTTGAATTTTTGACCACTCCTCTTGACAAAATTGATGCAGTTCAGCTAAATTTGTTGGTTTTCTGACATGGACTTGTTTCTTCAGCGTTGTCCACACGTTTAAGTCAGGACTTTGGGAAGGCCATTCTAAAACCTTAATTCTAGCCTGATTTAGCCATTCCTTTACCACTTTTGACGTGTGTTTGGGGTCATTGTCCAGTTGGAACACCCAACTGCACCCAAGACCCAACCTCCGGGCTGATAATTTTAGGTTGTCCTGAAGAATTTGGAGTTAATCCTCCTTTTTCATTGTCCCATTTACTCTCTGTAAAGCACCAGTTCCATTGGCAGCAAAACAGGCCCAGAGCATAATACTACCACCACCATGCTTGACGGTAGGATGGATGTTCCTGGGATTAAAGGCCTCACCTTTTCTCCTCCAAACATATTGCTGGGTATTGTGGCCAAACAGCTCAATTTTTGTTTCATCTGACATCACATGGACAAAGATAAGACCTTCTGGAGGAAAGTTCTGTGGTCAGATGAAACAAAAAATTTAGCTATTTAGCCACAATACCCATCGCTTTTCGTAGCCATCCACAAGCTTGCCAGAAGCTTGTGGATGGCTACTAAAAGCACCTTATTGCAGTGAAACTTGCCAAGGGACATATAACCAAATATTAACATTGCTGTATGTATACTTTTGACCCAGCAGATTTGGTCACATTTTCAGTAAAGCCATTATAAATTCATAAAAGAACCAAACTTCATGAATGTTTTTTGTGACCAACAAGTATGTGCTCCAATCACTCTATCACAAAAAAATAAGAGTTGTAGATATTATCAGAAACTCAAGACAGCCATGACATTATGTTCTTTACAGGTGTATGTAAACTTTTGACCACGACTGTATATTGCATTTTACTGAACTTTTATTTACTAAACAGTACAGAGATAGTGTTAAATTCAATAAAATACTAACGTTACCTCAAAACCTTGATGTGATAGGACAAAAAACACACCAAATGAGTCTAATAGAGTTGTTGTCCAAAAGCAGTCCCAGAGACACCGAGAAATGATAGATTCCATCTCTAAATTCATGCAGTGTGTGTAGATATGACCATAGTATACATTGTTGAAAAGAAGGGCTGGAGCTAATAATACTTTGTATTGTTTTGTTTTTTATTTATGTATTTGAATTAGGACAGTACATATTAAAACAACTTAAACATAAATATGCCGGAATTAGCACAAAAGCAAAATAGCATCCATTGTCCTTTTATATCTATACAACATGGGCCTGAGCTACTAAGATCCAAGTACAACGCTCTAAACAGCATGTACAAAGTATAAAATTGCATGTACCGTATTTTCCGCACTATAAGGGGCACCTAAAAACCTCCAATTTTCTCAAAAGCTGACAGTGCGCCTTATAATGCGGTGCGCCTTATATATGAACAAAGTTTTAAAATAGGCCATTCATTGAAGGTGCGCCTTAGAATCCGGTGCGCCTTATAGTGTGGAAAATACGGAACTATTGTTGGGCATGTTGCGTGTGATCTACTAAGACTGCTAGTGCAATTGATAACTGGTACAGACCGCCCTATTTAAATGAGGTATTTTTGCACGTACTACACGCCTTTCACAATGGAGACACTGATTTACTGCACATTCATGTGAAGTTTTGCTGTGTTTTGAAACATGGTTATGAATGATCCCATTCACAGGTCATTGTAATCTCAGGGCATTCAATCGATCGCAACTGGACTGTTTTGGTTTGTCTAAGAAGACGTTTCGCCTCTCATCCGAGTAGGCTTCATCAGTTCATGCTTATAGACTTAGATTGGTCAGATCTAGTCTAGCGTCTGGTGCCAAAACCCCAAACATTTATACTCCAAAACCAGTGCCTGGGCAAGGATGGTTTCGCCCTATCATAGTGAGAAAAACTACTTTTTTGATGCAAACGAGCAATCCCACTGTCAAAGCCAACGTGAGTCGAAGTGTAATTTCCCCTTGTTAGCATTGAGGTATTATGTGGCAGAACGATCGCTGTGGATCGACTACTACCCGTCTAAAATAGTCGGAATCCCCCACTTTAGGATTCCATTCAGTTGTAAAAAAAAAATGGCATTCTGGTCCTGTTATTAGTTGGAGGCTAAATTGCAGTCTTTTAGGAATGGTTGAAAAGACAGTGTTGTATGTGGCAGACAGTCCAGTTTTATAACATGCCACATTTTAGAAGCAGTTCCGCATTGCATCTACCACGGAACCCACTTTTTTACCGTGCTGAAGGAAGACCCTGGCACTAACTGCGAGCGTGCACTAGAATGTTTCAGACACAAGAAATGTTTTTCTCATATATATGAAAAAAACAACATAAAAAAAAAAAAACACATCCATTTAATTTATTTTAATCAGTTCCTTAAGTCATCCGGCAGCTACAGAATTATAAAATGATATTCCTGAATAGACTATATATCTAATATTTTTATTTTTGACATTCCATATATGTGGACAAGCATACGCAGCTGCAGCGCAATAAACTCTTTCTCACAGATGCAAAACAGTGGCCGTGAAACAGTTTTGCCTTGATAAATCACACTGCTTGTGCAAAATAATTATTCTTGTATTTTCTCCACCCAGTAATGTGGGCGTTCTGATGATCAGCATATACTTTACATATTCATGAAGACAAACACGTTAAATTGATAGCACTCCTTATTTTTACTCACTTAAAAGACCCGATCCTCAGCTATCAAGCGTATTAGATCAGCTTTGCCTGTGCTATCAAGTCTACATGTCTTTTAACACACTTTTAGTACATCAGAGCCTGAGTTTTATAAATATAATTACATTTTGTGACATTTTATCTGTCCGTAGCAGCGTTTCCATTGCAAGTTTTCACAAAATAAAGCGATATTTCTACAATTTCGACAAAGTTGTAGGTTTTTCCATTAAAGGTGCCATATGTAGTAATGTGGCCAGAAATGGTACTGCAATCACGGTCAAAATTATGTAGTCCCCTTCCACTCTCTATGACTCAGGCTGCCAGATACGCAGCAGAATCTGAATCCTACTCCAAGGAACTTCAAATGGAAATCGACGAGTCTTACGCTGTAGGTTTATCTTGTTTATGCTTCTTGCAAGATGGTTTACTAAGTAATTATGCCACATTTTACTGATGTAGATTGGCCAAATGTATTTGTAAAGTTACGCAGCAATATTTTAGTCTGGAGTCGGAGCAGATTGTTGGCATTACCCTGCTAAAATGTCTAGTTTGACCGCACGGACCACCATCGAAATATATTATATACAATAATATATATTATATATCGCATAGGCCTACTTTGATGGCAAGCCAAGACATATCAACATACAGGATAACGGGCATATATTTCCCCCTATATGTCGATGTCTCATTGACCAGGCTAGCATGCTAAGCATTCGTTGCACGAACATACTAGCTTTGTTAGACAAGGTCATAGACTGTATTGGACAATATAGTTTACACACTAAATGTCCATTTCCATTTATTACAAGTAATAAAAAATCGTAAATGCCTTACTCACCTATCTACGAGGAAATTAGCAAGTTTGGCATCAGATGAAAAAATCCTCCGCCTTCAATCGTCTCTATCTTTCAAAGGCATCCCCGATACAAATTCTTGTTTTGTTCCTGGCTTTGTCATGAATAAGTTGAGAATCGTAACGAGGACTTTTAGATTTACTAAGGTCTGACATGTTTAGTAACTTTACCAGTGGCAGTAGCCAGACGAAGAGAGCGGTGCGTGACTGGCAACCTGGATGTGACACTCACTGATTTTCTAATTGATCAAACAGTGAAGGGCGGGGCATCGAAATGAAAACAATAACAAGATTTTGGGGCTGTAAATCTAATTTGAGCAGTATTTTATCATAAAATCTCATCCCACAAGACTACACTTTGAGGAAGATATTGCAGCCACCGCTGTTGCCGTGATGTCAATTAAAGACTAAGGCAGCGGGCGATCGCTCAAAGGCAACATCCTTACGGCCCCCTTGACACTTGTTCGGGCATGTAGGTCTCTCCAAGCCTGCCGGTCAGACTCTATTCCCGGCAAGAGACTTTTAGAAAATGTTAGACATTGGATAAGTAACAAGTGACTAGATTTTGGGAGTAATCCGGATCACCATTTGAATTCAAGATTGTTTTTTTAAACTATTCTTTGCTATTTAGAGATGGGGCCTGGCAGAGGTCTGTCAGTCCGAGTGCTTCTCCAGTTTATTATTTGCAGTTTTTAGCCGTACGGTAATCAAAATGCCGAATTTTTTGACGAAAATTGAATAATACAAAAAGTAGGGTGTGGGGTGTATTTGAACAAAACGTCCACATTCTAGCTTTGTGCAACAGGTAATGAAGCAAATTAGTTTATTATCTAATAGTATATCCCACTTATTATCAAGACAGTAGTCATTTTTCTTCTTTACAGACATCATTAGAGAACACCCTGTCCAAAAGCTAAATAAGTACTGTTGAAAGTGGACTATGTCTATGGAGTAGTCAAATAGTTGACTAAATAAACGCACGCAAAGCCACCAGAAAGATATCTGTATTGAGTGACTTGAACCATGCAGTGTAAATGCAGCCTTAATCCAGTTTCATTATTGTGGTAGAGTAAATTAAACATCTATTTGTGTCCATTCTTCTTTTGCTGATACAGCATGGTCTATGCCCTGGTGAGCTTCTAACAAGCTCATGCTGAGACCGAGGTACAACATCCGAAAGGAAAGAACCTTCCCACCAGTGGCTTGGGTTTTCCAAGGTCTTATTTTGGAATACAAAACAAAAACAAGAAAAAACCCACTCTGAGTGCCATTGTGAATGTAAAAGGTGTTTATATTGCTTCATGTCAAACACTGCTGTGACACAGATGGACAAAAGGTATGAATGAAGAATGGGAGAGGTGCGTGCTGCCTTTTGACGCCTGATTACAAAACTCTCTGAAGGGCTGGAGTAATGCCATGCTGCTCTTACTGATCCAGTCTCTCAACTCACTGTGATTCTCCAAACACTTAACATGGGCTGGAACACAAAACTATAAGTCTGTAATGTTTGACTTTGAAAAGCTGCATATGGCAAGCTATTTGCTATTATTGTGTATATTTTCAAAAAATAGACACCTCTAATATTCAACCACTGTTTTTCTGTAGAGTTTCAGGTACATGAGTGTAAGGAGGATGGGATGTTAAAACCCCCCACTAAAAACACAGACAGGAATATAACAGATTGGTGCGTGCACAGACACTTTCAACCAAGACGGAAAAAAAGCTTTGACCATCAGGTTCATCATGATCATATTTACATTGTAATAATAATAATAATAATAATAATAATAATAATAATAATAATAATAATGTTGAAGTCTCCATGCTGACATTCTTAAGTGTGTTTTTAGCCGTAAGGACATTTTGTGTGGTAATTATAGCTAGAAGAGAGTGTTTTGTTCATAGATTTACTGCCAAATGTTTGTACCTGAAAAGCATTGTGCCAAAGAGCATGAAGCAAGTGAAAACAAAAACAATGAGCTTTGAAAAATGGCAGCAGGCTTTGTCTGGGTTTTCACTTTCTTCAAGACGTTTTCCAACATTGGTGCAATGGTTTTCTTAAAGGAAAACAAGAAGATAGAAGAAACAAAATTAATTATGTTCTGTATTTTTTGTGTGCAGAAAAAGCCTTATTTCCGGTGATGTTTAATCATTAGCATCGATGCTAGCCATTTTAGCACAGCGACATTGCTCAGATCCGTAATAAGGCATAGAGCTCTTATGTATGAGAAGCAATTTAAAACGTCACTCTTGCAATGTAGTAGGTTTGATAATGTGTCTGTGTAAAAACAGTTAGGTTGGTTTATGTCAACAAGCCGTCTATGTCAACCAAATCATCAAGTCCCGGTCCACCGTGTTATTTTTATGACTAAAAAGTGCCCGCTTATGTCGACATTGGCTGCTTTTGTCGGCGTAAAATCTGAGACCCAAAGGGTCATTTCTATGAAAATCCAGTCTGTTTGTGTCAACGTGTGGTATAGTATTGTTAGAGCGGACCTATGATACATTTAATCTTTTTTGACTTATAAATGTTCTTACATTGTTGGATATTCGTGTTAAACAGTGCTAAAATGGCAAATCATAAAATTCATGCATTTGGGCGTGAGCTTGCACGCAGTTTTGGACGCCTCCGTTAGCGGGGTTTGTCAGTCTGGCAAGGTGGACATGTTTATTTGGACATTAAGTCAAGCTCTCAGCCAGCTGTACCTAACGTTGTGTCTGTAAGGTTGATTTTTGACTATGTCTGTAAAACAAAAGCGGTGAAGACTTCATGATGTGCATCGAACAGTGTACATTTTAAAATGATCAATTATGATACTCGCAGAGAGGGTGGGGTGTGGTTTCATTTGCAATCGGGGAACGCTTCCACAAATGAAGATCTTGCAGACAGACTTAAACAAAGGGTTATAAAAGTGACTGTGGAGCAAAATGTACGCAAAATTCACACCAAAGCATATTCAATACACATGGTCTACACCAGTGTTTTTCAACATTTTTTGAGCTAAGGCACATTTTTTGCGTTGAAAAAATGCGGAGGCACACCACCAGCAGAAATCATTAAGAAACGAAACTTCGTTGATAGTAAAAAGTCGTTGTCGCAATTGCTGGATATGACTTTAAAGCATAACCAATCAATATAGCTCTTGTCTCAAAGTAGGTGTACTGTCACCACGTGTCACATCACGCCGTGACTTATTTGGAGTTTTTTTGCTGTTTTCCTGTGTGTAGTGTTTTAGTTCTTGTCTTGCGCTCCTATTTTGGTGACTTTTTCTCTTTTTTTGGTATTTTCCTGTAGCAGTTTTTATGTCTTCCTTTGAGCGATATTTCCCACATTTACTTTATTTTAGAAATCAAGAATATTTCAGTTTTTTTATCCTTTGTGGAGACATTGTTGATTGTCATGTCATGTTCAGAGATGTACATTGTGGACGCCGTCTCTGCTCCACAGTAAGTCGTGCTGTCGTCCAGCATTCTGTTTTTGTTTACTTTGTAGCCAGTTCAGTTTTATTCTGCATAGCCTTCCCTAAGCTTCAATGCCTTCTCTTAGGGGCACTCACCTTTTGTTTATTTTTGGCTTAAGCATTAGACACTTTTTACCTGTACACTGCCTCCCGCTGTTTCCGACATCTACAAAGCAATTAGCTACCTGCTGCCACCTACTGATATGGAAGAGTATTACACGGTTACTCTGCCGAGCACTCGACAGCACCGACCACTCAACAACAACACATAATTTTCAGACTATAATTACTGGTTTGCAAAAAATATTTTTAACCCAAATAGTTGAAATTAGATCATCTCCCACGGCACACCAGACTGTATGTCACGGCCCTTAGTGCCGCGGCACAGTGGTTGAAAAACACTGGTCTAGACCACAAGGAAGTGTTTAAAATTGTAGATTAATATCATCATAGGTCCACTTTAACTTCCTCAGTGCGAAACGACAACAGCAACATAACTACTGAAAATACATCAAATGCGCGTCGTGCGAAGTAAACTTCAAAATTACAGGATTTTGTGAGGTTGTGCAGATTCAAATTTAAATCTCTGCATCGTGCACCTACTTCCTCACTTCTTGGTTTCCATTGACAGAGATGTCGATTTGTGACGATCATCTCATTTGTGACGTCTCTCATTGTTTTGGTTTTATCCACTCGTGAGCAGTATGGGGTGGCACCGGGCGCTCAGCAAAAATACATTTGACAATTTGTTCCATGCTCATTATATCTGTAAAGAGTAATTTCACTAGTCTGGATAGTGCGATCAGACATGCAGTAGTTGTTGCTTAAAGACCAAGCCTTTGCTCAATTGCTCTTGTTTATTAGTTGGAACTATTTGTAGATATACTGCTACTGTTGCTCTATTGTGATTTGAACAGCAGAAGAAATACAGAGATTCAGGGGCCTGATTATAATGTGGTTCAGACAAAAGTGTATCTGAATCAAATATTTATTGTAAAATGAAGTGTATGAAAGTCATGTTTTAATAGACAGTAATACCAGGAATAAGGACTGGAATAAGAAAAAATGCAAATCAACAATGGCTATGTTTACATGAACAATAATCCTCTTTTTCTAAATGAAAACACTGTTGGAATTGTGGTGTTCGCATGAAATGTTTGACTTTAAATCAGTTTACGTGATACAGCAGATGTGTGTCCAAGTCCTTTTCTGACAATTCCTTCTTATTGTTAAATATTGGAATACAGTGGTACCTCAACTTAAAGAGGAACTGCACTATTTTTGGAATTTTGCCTATCGTTCACAATCATTACGAAAGACATGACGACGGATGGATTTCTTTTTAAATGCATTCTAAATATTAAATAAACATAAATAAAAGTCTACTCATTGCGCAGCCAATGGAAGCTCCACTATTCCGCCCATAAAATCAAATAATAACTCTATAATTCTGACAATCCATTTACATTTCGTGACTTCAACATTGACCAAGTATTCGTGATATTGTTATTATAAGCGCTAACGCAGACAAACTATTTATAGCAGCGAGGTCCTTTAGGACCTGGAACTAGCGAGAACGACACAAAAAGCGCTTATTTCCTCCCATTTCTCTGCGAAGATTATGAGTCATTCTTTATCTAAACGGGAATATATGAACATCCCGGAAGTTGGCATCCTAATGACAGCAGACATTGTACAGTTAGTGATGTTTTGTTGGCTCTCATAAAGTCTGCAGTGAGTAGAAATATTAAATATTATTAGTACTACATTACATATATACTTACATCATGTATATAAAACCCTAATGGAGGAGTTTGGATGTTTTTTAAGGGGCTTTATAGGCAGAATTGAACCGCTGCCATAGGCTCCATTGTAAGTGGACTTTTGATGGAATGTATTTAATATTTAGAACGCATTAAAAAAAAAAAATCCATCCGTTGTCATGTCTTTCATAATGATTGTGAACAATAGGCAAAATTTTAAAAAAAGAGTGCCCCAACACAAGCGGGTTTTGAAATAATAGACGTTTCTCTGTGAATTGTTATGCTTCAAGTTACAGGCAAAAATTGGTGTAGCAAAAGTCACAGTAAATCTCGTAAGAGCCGCCAAAAACATCTGATCTTACTCGCTAGCATTAGCTTACTGGTAGTTGTCTAAAAAACTTTGTTTTACAACCATGGGAAAGAAGAACATGAGTGCTGAGAGGAAGTGGAAGTTATTTATTGAAATTTAAAAAATCAAAAACATGACAGTGTTGTGCCAATTTGGTGAAGCAATTCGAGCGTATCACTGCTAGTTTGCACCATAGCAGAATGAGTGTTATACTAGCCAATAATGTTAAAGGGGAACTGTAATTTTTGGAATTTTGCCTATCGTTCACAATCATTATGAAACACATGACACATTGATTTTTTTTAAGCATTCTAAATATTAAACGTAAATAAAAGTTCACATACAACGGAGTCAATGGGAGGTCCTCTATTCTGCCCATAAAATCCAATAAAAATCACCATTCAACAATACTCAATTTACATTTGGTGACTTGAATATTAACCAAGTATTAGTGATTTTGTTATTATAAGCGCTAACGCTGACAAACTATTTATAGCGGCGCTATAAATAGTTGTGTACAATTTCGACATGATTCACTGGCGAGGTGTTTCCTCACTTCCTTGCTCCCTGGAAGTTTATTGTAGATCATAAATCATGCCTCTCACCTAGAAAGTAGATGGCTCCGACACGTTGGATGGCGAGAACGACAAGAAAGAGGATTATGAGACGTTCTTCTTCTAAACGGGAATATATGAACATCTTAGCAGTCAGCATCCTAATGACAGCAGACATTGTACAGTAAATTATGTTTTATTATGTTTGTTGGCTCTCATAAAGTCTGCAATGAGTCGTAATCAGTGATGAAATTAGTGTGCCGCTTTTGCTTGAAATGATCTAAATACATAAATATTAAATGTTATTATAAATGTACTCGTTACGACATTACATATATACTTACATTATGTACTGTATATACAACCTCAATGGAGGTGTTTGGATGTTTCTTTTAAGGGCTCTATAGGGAGAATAAAGCGGCTATCATAGACTCCATTGTAAGTTGACTTTTGCTCACAGTTATTTAATATTGAGAATGCATTAAAAAAAAAAAAAAACATCAATCGTCATGTCTCTCATAATGACTATGAACGATAGGCAAAACTCCAAAAAACGTGAAGTTCCCCTTTAATATCTAAACATTTACCCATGACGATATGGAAAAGCTGTCGATGTGTTTGATGCAGAAACAGGACGTATCAAAGAAGTCCACTCTCTAAGGTAAATGCTGTACATTATTATTACTACATTACTTCATAAAACTAATGTACACTACATCCTATGTTTATTGGTTTTATAAGCTATTTCTCATCTAAAAGTTTTTCTTTTTAAAGGGCATGTTACATGTTAAAATTGTGCTGTTTTGGGTTGGGGGCAAGCACAATTGATTTGAATACCTTTCAATGGGCGATGCTGACTTGAAATACAAGTGTTTTTAGTTAAGAGCGCCATCCATCCATTTTCTACCGCTTATTCCCTTCGGGGTCGCGGGGGGCGCTGGAGCCTATCTCAGCTACAATCGGGCGGAAGGCGGGGTACACCCTGGACAAGTCGCCACCTCATCACAGGGCCAACACAGATAGACAGACAACATTCACACTCACATTCACACACTAGGGCCAATTTAGTGTTGCCAATCAACCTATCCCCAGGTGCATGTCTTTGGAGGTGGGAGGAAGCCGGAGTACCTGGAGGGAACCCACGCAGTCACGGGGAGAACATGCAAAACTCCACACAGAAAGATCCCGAGGCCGGGATTGAACTCACGACTACTCAGGACCTTCGTATTGTGAGGCAGACGCACTAACCCCTCTTCCACCGTGCTGCCCTAAGAGCGCCATCATAGAAGTAATTAAGCTCGTAAGTAGAGGTACTGATGTATTGACGTTCATGCAAATGTAGCCATTGTGTGCACAACAAAAACGATATGTCCATTATTATAATTGTATATGTTTGTTTTGCATGACTTCACCTAAATTCCCCTGATTTTCATAAGAGCACAACAAAATATATCACTGTCCTCATCAAAACAAACAAACCGATGAAGCAACTACAATATTAGACACCTTTGAGATCCAAAACAAGAGCCATAATAAGGATATTTATTTTCACTTCTTTACGTAATGTTGTGCCAGAGCGTGGACATGTCACTTTAGTCCTAAAAATGCTGAGTCAGGACAATCACCACTAAGCACAAACAGAACGCCAGATTTTGGTTCAATGTCTTAATGTGTGTACTCTTTAATCAAACATTTGACAAAGTCGTAACTTCAAGCATATCTATTTGTAATTGTCTTTTGTACATTTCTCATCATTGTACGCTTTAGACAGTTTAGTGGACAACTCTAGATATCAGGTTACACTAATGATGTACAGTTCATATAAAGCAATTAATTATGTATTCTAATAAAAAAAACTTCCAAAAAATGCATGTTTTTTATTGCATGTCTTTGTCCACGTGTGCTGCCTTTTGCAAAGTTGAAACTGGGTCAAAAGCAAAGATGCACGCACCAGAGGATGGGAATATAACTTATTTGGAATCAGAAGACATGAAACCACATTGGAAGATGTTGCTAATATTTAGAGGCATCAGTAGGTTTTTAGAACATTGAGTTAATAGGAGACATACTTTGTCTCTTATTACTGTGCCAATCAGAAATAGCTAGTAAAATGTGACTAAAATTAATGAGTCACAAGGCGCTACTGCTGCTTACTAGTACGGCACTTTCCTGCTATGTCACTAACAACTGCTTGAACAGTGCCATCAAATCTACCCTACACTTTAAAGCAATATGGACATCAAAATACAGTATGCATCAAACTAATGCCGTTAAACCAGTAAAATGTGCATATACAGTCGTCCCTCAGCACATAATGCTTCAAAGTTTGCAATACATACACATACACATTTATCTATACATATACATTACAGGCCAAAAGTTTGGACACACCTTCTCATTCAATGGGTTTTGTTTATTTTCATGACTATTTACATTGTAGATTGTCACTGAAGGCATCAACACTATGAATAAACACACGTGGAGTTATGTACTTAACAAAAAAAGGTGAAATAACTGAAAACATGTTTTATATTCTAGTTTCTTCAAAATAGCCACCCTTTGCTCGGATTACTTTTATGCACACTCTTGCAATTCTCTCGAGCCTCAAGAGGTAGTCACCTGAAAGGTGTCATAGTTGTGATGCTTTCAGTGACAATCTATATAATTAATAGTCATGAAAATAAAGAAAACGCATTGAAATGAGAAGGTGTGTCCAAACTTTTGGGCTGTACTGTATACACACATATATATACACATATGCATATATACATACATACATATATATACATACATACATACATATGTACACATACATAAGTATACATACACACACACACACACACACACACATATACATACATATGTATAAATAATCGTAGAATCAATGAAAAGGCACTAAAGTAGTTATTTTCCTCTGTCATCATACATTGAAATGCGCACAAACAATTATGAAGACTGTTATTAAAGGGGACCTATGATGATTTCCGTATTTCCTGAGCTAGAAATGTTGTTAAAATGTGGCATCCTCGTGTTAAGCAAGGCCAAAGCATCGGATCATAAGTTTCATGCATTTTGGCGTGAGCTTGCGCACAGTTGTGGATGGATCCGTTTGTGCGGTTTTGCAGACTGGGTACGTCGTGACGTCCCAGTGAGGTGGACGAGGTACCGTATTTTCCGCACCATAAGGCGCCCTGGGTTATAAGCCGCGCCTTCAATGAACGGCATATTTCAAAACTTTGTCCACCTATAAGCCGCCCCGTGTTGTAAGCCGCATCTAACTGCGCTAAAGGAATGTCAAAAAAACAGTCAGATAGGTCAGTCAAACTTTAATAATATATTAAAACCAGCGTGATGTGGGCGCTCATGGAATCGTATATCAACATGGACAGAGCTGCGTGAAAAAAGCCACCCGGCCTCTTCGCGTAAACTTAAACTTACCTTAACCACTCGCTCATCTTTTCTTCATCCATCCCTTCAAGTTAGCTTTTATGATGACGCCGGCTGGAAAGGTCTCTTTTGGCAAGGTCTTCCTTTTGAATATCACCATGGGTGGAAGTTTCTGGCCATTAGCATGGCAAGCTAGAACCACAGTGAAGGATGACTTCTCATTCCCTGTGGTGCGAATATTCACCGTACGTGCTCCCGTTGTATCCACAGTGCGGTTCACAGGAATATCAGTTGCTGTGAAATAGTAATCCGTGTGCGGATGGAGAGATTGCGTATTTTCATGAACCGGACCCCTGTCGCTTAGTAGGAGCCATTTTGTGGTCTTTACAGATGTAAACACACAAAGGAAATGAAACGTACGGTAATATCCGCGCGCTTTTTCTTCTTCTACGCGGGCGGGTGGTTGCTTACAGTAGAAGAAGAAGCGCTTCCTGTTCTATGGGGGCGGGTGCTTACCTTGGCGGTTGCTTGCGTAGAAGAAGAAGCGCTTCCTGTTCTACCGGGAAAAAAGATGGCGGCTGTTTACCGAAGTTGCGAGACCGAAACTTTATGAAAATGAATCTTAATATTAATCCATATATAAAGCGCACCGGGTTATAAGGCGCACTGTCAGCTTTTGAGAAAATTTGTGGTTTTTAGGTGCGCCTTATAGTGCGGAAAATACGGTAATTTAGTAAAGTGCTTAGCCAGGGGCTGTGAGGAAACATGCAAAAAGCTAGGAAAAAGTATTATTTTCATCTAATCTTGGCATGCGCATAATACTGCCAATGTGCAACATGCAGTGATATTGATGCTCCTCAGTAGTTCTTGTCTCACATAAAATTCCAAAAAAGTATAGTTCCCCTTAAAAAAAAAAAAAAAAAAAAGAATTAAAAAAGAGATAAATACAGATACTTTGAGAGAGGGTGGGTCGTGGTTTCATTCGCAATCTGGGATTGCCTCCAAAAAAGGGGATATAAAGGTGGAGCAACATTTACATCAAAGCATACCCAATACATATTATCTAAACCACAAGCAAGTGTTTTGAAAGTAGATTGTACCCTGCCTTCCGCTAGAGTGCAGCTGGGATAGGCTCCAGCCCCTCGCGGCCCCATAAGGGACAAGCGGTAGAAAACAGATAGATGGATGGATTACAATAATCATAGGTCCCCTTTAAGAATACATATCCATCCATCCATCTTCTACCGCTTATTCCCTTCGGAGTCGCGGGGGGCGCTGGAGGAGGAAGCCGGAGTACCCGAAGGGAACCCACGCAGTCACGGGGAGAACATGCAAACTCCACACAGAAAGATCCCGAGCCCGGGATTGAACCCAGGACTACTCAGGACCTTCGTATTGTGAGGCAGACGCACTAACAACTCTACCACCGTGCTGTTAAGAAAACATATATAAAAAGTTAATAAGTGGAATTTAAGAAACAAATGTGCCCTTTTCAGGTTCTATGGTCTATTGCACATCATATTTCTCCTCTATGTTTCTGAGGTCGTATTAAAAAAAATGCCATTGAAAAAGCAAAACACATTAGATTAGTGCCATAAATTACGATGCCTATGCTGGTTTGACACTTGTTTTGTGCTGCTTTAGAGGCAGGCTTTCCCTGACAATTGTGGTAAAATTTAAGTTGGTTTCACTTTGGAGGTTCCACTGTATTACAATAGTGTCCTGAACAGGGTTAAGGTCAAAATGTGCCTAACACCTGTTGTCTTTCACATCAAAAAAACTAATCTGAGCAAGTCTCACATGTTTAGTTGTTCTTTAATTTCTATACTACTAAAACAAAATATTTTTTCCGACAATTCCTGCATTACGTTTTGTCCAATCTGAAGTGCAGGCCAGAAAATCAACGACTCAGTGATTACACAGGTAACAAAGCAGCAACAAGGCACCCAGGCGATATTTTTTCTCTTTGTGAAAAACGACATATCATTCTCCACTGTCACCATGGAAACACAATTGGAATCGACATTCCTGTTGACTCACTCAGAGGCTCTCACTCAAAACGGAAAAAAATCTTGTTCATCTACAATGTCAAATGCCTTGCAGCATTTCTTTACACATTACATACATGCTCAGAGGACTGAACATCTGTGCTTGCACAGGCATGCACGTTGCAATGAGAAACATGTTTTTATGTATAATATACTAACGTAGGTTCATCCCCGGATACACAAACAAACATAATGCATTTTTTTTCTCCCACTACTCGCACTGCTTCACACTCATCAGCCTGGGCTCTTCCTTTTTCTTCGCCCTCCGTGCCGCCATAATTGTCTCAACTCCTTTCCCCTCTCTTCCCACGTCTGCGCTCTCACAGACACGTTGCCATGGAAACTGGCTACAACTGCAGGGCTGGAAACGGTAAGATTGGCATACACATCAGTGCACACAGACTGAATAGCTAATTCATTATTACACAAGACAGTGTAGGTTGTTGCATATTATTATTATAATTTTTTTACTTGTGCAGATGTGAAAGCACAAGGGTGCACTCTTCATTATATCATAAGTGTTAACTTGACCAATATATCCCATTTGACAGCTAAAATGGTAATTAAATATAAATGTACATAATTAATACATCTGATAAAAGGGGAAAAAATACTTGTTTGGCGGCCATATTGACATTGCAGTAGAGCACTGGATGAAATACAATATGATACTTTTGCTCATAGTTCAGATTCTTGTTTTTTACTTACGTTACACTATAACCCACACATTATACTGACTGTAATTAAAATGATTTGTGCTTCTTTTCCACATCCTAATAATACAACAGTATAAATTCCACTCCCGTTATGATTAACAGTATAATCATAATGCCACAATAGGCTGTCCAAAAAGATCAGAATAATATATTCTGCATGTGTGTCCTTATCTGCACATGCCCATGTATGACGCTAATGTATCTTTCAAGTTATTTTACAGACACAACGTAGGCATGGCATCCCAGCCCGTTTGTCATTAGCACACTGCATATGAAAAACAGCACAAAATAGCTTGAGTGCGGCGTGGGCGAAGCCAGAGGCAATGAGTACTTAAGTGGGTGCATGAAGGTGACAAATGAGAGTGTCCATCAACAGGGTACACTCTCACCTCTATATGCACAACTTGTTGCATGTGACAGAAATAATGTTTACAGTTCAAGAACAATGTGGTTTGCACTCAGCAAGGGGAAATCAAATGCATTTTTTCTTTTTCTTCAATCCAATGCAAATGTCAGTGAATAAAACACGGCTGTAAATCAAACAAATGTCCGGTCACGGTTAACAAATTAAACATGAACTTTTATTTTTTTAGGGGTTATTTTGAGTCAAGTACCTTACAAAGATAATAATTTTCAACAACATAAGGACTGCCGCTATCAAATGATAAATAGGCTTTACTCATATTATGTTTTCCTATCTTCGAGGTACTCAAAATGTACAAATATTTATACAGGACTGTAGTAAAATTGAATACAACATCAAATTGGTCTCAAAATGGTCAGTCAAAAAAATGTTTTAAACCTGACCTAAGTGATACAATGAGATTAGCATGGATGTTGCAAAAGAAACAGTTGCATCAAAACTAGACATGTTTTCTAGGGCTGTCAAAAATTACACTATAACTCATGTGATTAATCACAAAACAATTATCACATTAATCACGTGTATATGCAGATTGATCCCGCAATTCATTTTTACTGAACGCGCTCCTTTACCTTAACCGCAGATTTTACCTGAAAGGTTGTTGTACAGGTCAATGCACACATGCAAAGATGAGTGAGGAGACTCGGACTAATTGTGTGCTCAATGGCAAATTTTACTTCAAAATAAACCCTGAGTGGACTTCAGATAAAACAGTTACAAAGTTTTTAGCAAATAAATGACATGTATTCAAGTAAAACATTTTTGAAAATGTTCCTGGATGACATTCTGACAATAAAAATGCATTTGTGTCCATATTTTTTTTTTTGTAATTGTATTTATTTATTTATTTTTGTTTGTTCAATGAAAAAAATGTTTTTTTTATTTTATCATTATTGCTTTTTTAAAATCATGTTTTATTTCTTTTAGGTTAATTGAAATAATGCAAGTGAGTAATAACCTGTGATTAATCATAATTATCCAAATTAAAATAGTGTGATTAATCTGATTTTTAAAAAAATAATTTGAGAGTTCTTATATTGTCTATTAAAAGCAAGGAGCATTTCAAAAGCAGTTAATATTTCTATCTTTTTGGCCTTCAAAATAACAAAGATGACAAAAGAATCAGTTATGTCTGGATAGAAAATCCTACTGTGACTGGACAGCAATTTTCTGTAAAGGTGTGAATGTGAACTGAAAAACTTACAAAGTCCCCATTGGACAGTTCTGTCCCCTTGCAGGCTTCTTTACCTTTTAGTAAATATAAGGGAGGATCCTGTAGGGGACATGTCGACAGTATGTCTCCCATGCAAGTCCATATTTGGCTCGACAATGTCTCTCGTCACGGGCCTCGCGGTGGATCAGCAAGACGGTGAAATATATCATGTAGAAGTAAGGCAGAAGATGTGAGAAACCTATTGAAGAGAAGCAGATGGTAAAGATGAGGGAGGGAAGGGGGATCTTTATTTTTCTAAATAGCTATATTCAACCTGTGCATGTTCTCGCTATATGGTGGGTGGGTGTGATCATTCCCAGCTTTGACTAAATAAGGGGTTTTATTTTCTGTGTCCTACATCGAACACCGCTTTGAGTTAGTTTGGTCAGGGGGCTTCCTAATTGTGTGTTTCCAGATTTCTTTTTTTATGAAACCTTTGTACTTCTCAGTTACAAAAGCAGCCAAATAATGAGTCACAATAGATGGAGCGGTATGCATCAGTGGTAACAAAGGACTGACAGCATCAATTTTGAAAAATGCATGCTAGACAGGAACAATGAGACCAGACCGTCGCTGCGTCGCGCAGACAAACGCGTTATCGAATAATGAAAGAATGGCAGCGGCTGTGGTTTGCAAATGATTTCTTTAAAAAAATAATCCATCACTAAAACTTGGAGTAGGTGTTCTTAATGTAGATTTTGGTTTTTGTGATAATCGAAATGCAACACTTTAGTTATCAATAATGGGTATGAAGTATTATCAACAATTGTCCAATATTTTGTATTGTTCCATCTAAGGTTCATATCAACGAGGTTGTGTTATGTGTTAAAAGGGCCCTATTATGCTAAACTAACTTTTCTTACCTGTTGGTGCCTATTTTGGTGTATCTGGGATCCCCATAATTTTCTAAAACATAATTTCCTTCTTCCAAACATGCTCCAAACGAGCCGTTTGAAATTTTAGACCTTAGTGTCGATGTTGCTTTAGTTGCGGAAGCAGACATCTCCATACATGGTAGAGGTTTAGGTTTAGTCCGCCATTTTAATACAGTTGTAGTCAAGTTATAAATTTCTCTTTATCCTCTTGTTGTGGGACAGACTAACTCATACATGGACATGCATCTTCCACTGTTGCTATTTCTAATACAATGTAGCATATAGTTCTTACTTATATTTGTCAGTAGACTTGATATAAAATACAACATGGCTAACGGGGTGCAGATGCCAGGAGGAGGATTTTGAGAAGGTAAATAAGACCGCCCACAAAACGTTGCATTCTGAAGAGACAGTTAGAAAGCAGCTTGAAGATGGTCTATAAAAAAAAAAAATCTATGCAATCTATGACCAAAGAACCACCATTATATGTAATGTACACCACAAGGAAGTGTGGTATTTCATAATTCAATGTTCCGTTAATAGACATGTGCAAGCAATATACAGTATGTGCATTATCAAATTTGTCCAAAAATTAAGTGGGTGCGGCCAGTATACAAGTGCCCTCTATAGTTCCAAAATTACGATAAATTGCTTCTTAAAAACTCTTGGTATAAAAAAATCCTAAATTACAAAAACACTCAGCAAAGCCCTATATCTATTAGTAAATAATCCCTTAAAAAAATCCTGTATCCACTTTTTTTAATTTTCACTTTTGACATGTCCTGAAAATGTCATCAAAATTCTACCTAAACTTTTGAGCTATGTTGCTAACTAACAAACATACAAACAAACCCCAACGAATACAAAACCTCCTGGCAGGAGTAATTAAAGGGGCTGCCTGCAACTTGCTCCGGTTAATTGTTTTAAACCAATAAATATAACAAGAGCACCACTGGCTAGCTTGTGTTACCATTAGCGGTTTAACAGAACATATATATATTTTTAAATGTTATATTTTTCACATTTTCAAAGTTATTATACTGAATAAAAATGACACGTCCTAAAAGCTGTGAGTGGGTTGGATATAATGCTTGAAATATATTGGAAAGTTAGCGCCCTCTCGGCATCTGCGTAAAGGTTGCAAACAGCCTCTTTAATCCAAATGTATAAGTCTGTGCGTGTTTGTTTTCTTCATGTCTCGCTTCCCAACATGCTGCAAGAGGGTCCACTCTTTGTATCGGTCTCAGCACTCGGGTGCGTTTGTTTTATAGCAGAAGGAAATAATCAGAGTGAACCCTCTTGTTGGTCATCCGTTGTATTTGTCTTTGTGGGTGTAGGCGGGCCCACTAGCCTACACACACAAAGAAGTACTAGTACAAATGTTGCGGGTCATTTCCTAAAAGTTTCATCAAAATCAATACATTTTTGACTTATCTGGCTAAATAACAAAAAAATATACACACAAAATAACAAACAAGCAGACATGGCGAATACATAACCTCCTGGTGAAGGTAAGAAAGTTTAACACAGCTAGGTGGGCGAACAACATGGAACCTCTCAGGTCAACTTCCTGGACTTACAGTACGATGTCAAAAAAGGTTGAAGCTGCTGGGTCCTTAAACAATTGAAAGGTCATCAAAAAAGAGGTGCTCTTTGGGACATAAATTCAACAAAACTGCAAAAAAAACAAAAAAACAAGGCACTTTCTTCTTCAGTTAAAATGACTTTATAATTTATAAATGGACCTTTAAATCAGCCCCAATGCGTATCAGACATCCGGCCTTTATCAGGGGGACAAACGATTTGTTTGGATTGAGAATTATTTTTTTCCCCCAAAGGAAATTATTGAAACTGACAAGTAACACGTTGTAATATTGTAGTGGAATAAATAGAGAAAAATAAGTTAACACTGTTAATAGTATCCTTTGATGAAGAGGTGGGGTTTATCTCGGCACCATTTCCCTGTGTACATTACAACATACTGTAATTTTTGCCATATTGTACTTTTCAGCCAGGAAATATATGGTTTGTATTATTTCATAAATTCCAAAGTGTAAAAGTGTGTTTAACTTTGGAGGTTTCATACACTTACTATCAATACAATACATACAGTACATACTATCAATGCAATCCAGTCCGGTACATACAATCTTACATCGTTAAATTGTTGCATAATGGACCCAATTATTTTAAAGGGCTTCATCATCTCACTGAATAACTTAAGGATTGTATAAAATGTAAGCATGTAGCATTGTGTGCTCTTACCACAAGGCAGAGACCATGCCAAGGCCATGAGGAGATCACCCAAGTAATTAGGATGGCGAACAAGCCCCCACCAGCCAGACACCAGCAAACGCTTCCCGGTTGCTGTGGCGATGGTCTCCAGCCCTACGAGGAGCCGTGGATAACAGAGAAGAATCTTGCAATCACTTCAACTAATTATCATCTCAAGAAAAATGTGATGACTAACTCGCAACACTTGGATGTGCAGGATTTCTTCTAAACTGATTCTTCTGTGAGTTGGATTTCCTGAATATATAATATCCAATACCTAAAAAACAAGGAGATTAATTGTATTTTTAACTATGGAAACTAACATTTAATAGGACAATTTACAGTGTGTGGTTACCATTCAGCGTTATTATTGCTGCTGCTCCTAGGGGA
The DNA here is from genome assembly GCF_033978685.3 of Nerophis lumbriciformis. NCBI lineage: Eukaryota > Metazoa > Chordata > Actinopteri > Syngnathiformes > Syngnathidae > Nerophis > Nerophis lumbriciformis. The sequence continues at coordinate 30,253,009 of NC_084556.2, forward strand.
CTTAAAACCTGAGGATGTAGGACCAAAAAGGCCGCCTGCAAGCCGTATGTGAAGGGTACCCAGGCCAGGTCACCAAAGACCAGCATGAAGCCGAAACCGTCATGCACAATGTCCATCGTAGTCAGAACAGCTTCCTGTGAACAATCACAACTCATAATGCTGAAAACGGGCTGAAGCTGCAAGTCATCTTTACGGACGTCTTACCTCATTCCACAGAGCGTCAGCCACATACAGCAGCTGAAAACTATTGACGAGAATCATGGCAAGCGAGGGGGAACCCTGAAGTTCCACTTCTTTCATCAGCATGCCGAGGTTTATGACCACCTGAGAGAATGCAACAGAAGTGAAGACTGAATACTGTCAATCACCCTTTTCATCTTTTTACCGTCACTTGACAGAGAAAGGTCAAACTTTTTTCAGTTTTAAGGAGACATTGTGTCATATAAGTCTAGGATTGCCACTGAAACCCGATTCCATAAAAGCACTGCTACCAACTTAAACCATAGCAACCAGACCAAAAAAAGAAGACGCTATCTGTGCCTCATGTCAGTGCAAAAGAAATGTAGACTCAGCCACCTGCAACAAGCGGCACTAATGTACAAGTAACGTCTTGTGAGAAACCCAACAGAAGCACACAGTCTGACGCTCTCTTTAAACTTCATTGTTGACTTTAACACACCAACAGTAGACCTCATGACACCGTTAGCGCCGCAGCGATAGCCGGTAGCCACAAAAACAACACAGCACTTCTTCATAATGAAGGGCGGGAGGCACTGTTTCTAAAATGTTTATAAATGTAACACATTTTGGGCTACATTTAATATGTATGAAAAGTGCGATACAAATAAAGTTTGGTTTGATTTGTATATGCACCAATGACGTTTCCTGCAAATGAAGTTGCATTCAGGAACACCTAGAATTATGAGCATCAAACATTACAACTCAAGGAAGTCCCATTCTCCATGCATGTACTGTATTGCTGCAATGATTATGGCAATTTGTTGCAGATTTTATTTCTTATTTTTGAATTAATTACCTGGTTTAACTTATATAATTGAAGTTTTTAAATTACTACTGACCTGATCCGACCTCAGATAAGCGGAAGAAGATGGATGGATGGATGGATACTGTGTTTAACTTGAATGTCACAAAATGTTCTAAAAATATATATATACACCGTATATATATTTTTTCTTTACAAAAATTAGCATGTTTTAAATTTTTCATGTACCGTTTAAGCAACAAAACTGTTTTTAAGTATCGATTTTACACTAGTATCCGTTGAAACGTCAATGATACCCATCCCTAATAATAAGAACTAAAAAAAACACATTTTATCATCAAAACTCTAATCTTCTAACGTCGTCTCGCTTGTAACAAATAAAACATTTCCGTTTCAGATCACCGACTTTATTGGAATAGCTTGGTGGACCTGCCTGCCTGCCTTTGACTGACAGATCCATCTCTTTGTGCTTTTTCATTATGTGATCATCATTCTAATTGTTTTTGTGTGAACACTACCATAGCCATTTGAGGCCAGCCATAAATGAGGCACCACAATTGCACAAATTAGCAATTTGATACCCTATTTAAAATATAGGTACTGCACAAAACTGAAAGCGAAGCCAGATACAATCTATAAAATCAAGTTCAAAAGTATTAATTTTTACTAACAATTAGAATGTTATCGGCATAAAAATTAGATACCGGGTATCATATCAGTATTAATTTTTCTGCGATAATGATATCGGACAAGATATTGCATGAATGTTGGTGCGTGAGTGATAACCCCATCAAAATGTGCTGTTATCTACAGAGCAACAAGCTTGCAAGCTCAGTATGTCCTCGGTGTGAAATACTTCTAAGTTTTGTCATCGGATTGTAATTTGCAATTTACACTGACTGTAAGATTTGGTTATGCAGTAGGGAAGTAAGGCATCTCCTTTTTTGATGTTCCACATGACAGGTGGACTTGTGTTTTGGTTTCCATTTCCTTTGCAGCGCTCTTATTTTATGAAGTTCCTCTTTCTGTTTGTCATATCAGGCTGCATCTTTACTGTATCTTTGCTCAGAGCGCTGGTTCCTCACCTGGTCCTGATTGGCAATCAGGTGTGTTCATAAGCCAGCGTCGTCGGTTAGAGAGCACTGTTTTTACACCCTGCATATGCTTTGCTCCACACTGCTACATGCCAGTAAGTTTTTGCCTATGCTCTGGTTACTGATTTACATGTTTGCCAAGTTGGCATTGTGACTCACCCGTGGGCCACTGCTTTGTCCAAGCTGGTGCAACCTGATTTTTCATCACTAAATATTTGTACCTGCACAATGACTTCTGTCTCTGCATCCCGGGGTCATGCAGCAAGCTCAAGCATGTCTCGCCATGGCACCTTTCTTAGCACTCTAATCGAATATCAGGTCCCAGGAAGAACCACTTTGAGCCACACACAGCATTTATGCAGCAAAATATTAAGAAGGGAACGGTGGTACCTACCAGTTTGTAATTTGACAGACTGTGTTACTCCAGAGTTTCTTACTTTGCATTTTACTTTGTTTTGATAAGGTTGTTTGTGCCACATAAAAATTGACAACTTAAAATTTCATAGTTGTTGTCAGGTTTATTTAAATCGGATTTATTCCAAAGACTAATCTATTTTACTTGTTGATATTAGGAGAACATGGTATTTTAGTTTTCTATTGCTTATAATGTTTTGAATTACTACTGTATTTAATGACCAAAATATGGCACTTTTTCTGTACGGTAACTTAGACTGCAGTAATGGTCCTATTTTGCAGAAACGGTGTTTAGTGTATTGCAGTTGCAATATTGCAGTTCATTCATTACGCGATATAAGACCTGGTGTTAGCTTAAGGGGAGAGCTGTTGCATATATCAATTTCGGTTTATATCGATATTGAAATTTAAGTGCTGGACAGTATCAGCATATTGGATATCGTTACGAAAACCAGTATTGAGCAATAATATTTTTTTCTTACCAATCCTAGCAATGTGTTTAAAGGGTACCTAATACAATTTTCCACTTTTCTGACTTATAAATGTTGTTACAATATCGGATACATGGTAAACAACAAATAAGGTTCAAACATTTGGATGTGAGCCTGCAAGAAGTTTTGGATGCCTCTGAAATCTGTGATTTCCTTTTTTTTTTTTTTACTACAGCATCACACTGAGTCAATGTACGTACTTATATGGGAATGCAAGCCCTCGACCAGCCCCATCTTCCTCTCTGCTTCAAGCTGTACGTTGCTCTGCTGTTTGCTACTTCAGTAGTAGCGCGTTCAATGGCTCCAGAAAAATAGTTGTTCGGGTGTGAGGGGAAGTTAGAGTTAGTAGAGCTGTGAATCTTAAATTGAGCACCAAACGATTTGATTAGATTTGATTCATGGGATTAACGATTTGATTCAGAAACAATTCTTGATTCAAAATCTATACTTTTTTTAATAACATTGGACGGCAGTTCTATGATTACCGTAACTACATTCTTCCATAAAATAGATAAACAGGTATGATCAATTTCTGTATAACTTAAAACTATACTGGTTTTGTTTAATAAAATTCTTCACACACATTTAATAAGAATTTAACAAGAGAAGTATCCAACACTTCTCTTTTCTAAAGTAAATCTGTACAGCAGATATGGGCATGATTTGTTTGAGTGGATGGACAGGACAGATTTAAAAAATAAAAAAATTAAAAAAATTTTTTTTTTTTTTTTAAACTATTTCCATCCATCTATTTTCTACCGCTTATTCCCTTTGGGGTCGCTGGAGCCTATCTCAGCTATTTTTTTTTTTTTAATCGATTAAGAATCGCTACAAATAACAATCGCGATTAATCTGAAAATCGTTTTTTTTTTTACTCACCTAAAAGTTAGTGTTTTACTTTCATAAAATGAAAGTATCAAGCAGAAATAGAGAGAATTGCTTGTTCTCGCTCAACAAAAAACACTTCCGTGTTTATTTGTCAACAATATTTTACATATTATTTTGTGTCAACATGGGCAAGTACGAAGTTGGATTAGCCTCTGAACTGCTGTTGAAGGACGACACCATTCTGACATTACTCTTTGGTCGTGTTGAAGAACCACAAGGAAGAGAAGCAAAGTCAGTAAGTTGAAAGGGGCGGGGCGTGGAGGGGTTCCATTGCATCCAAAACAAACTGTTTAGTCATTAAGGTGGTCAACAATGTCCCTGTAGAGCAATATTTACATCAAAGCATATCCACTCTACAACAGTGATTCTTAAATTGTGGTACGTGTACTACTAGTTGTACGCAAGCTCCATCTAGTGGTAGGCCAAATAATCACTTGATTAAAGTACAAGGTTTTATTTTCCTATATTCAAACACAGTCTTACTGTTCAAAGTGTGTTTAATGTTACAGTGGCGAAAAATATTAAATATGTTTGTTAGTTAAAACCTCTGCTTTGTTTTTAATGAATACTTAGGCCTACTACGCTACTGTATTTTAATGTTGGTCATCATGGTCGCACTTGGAGAGCTATGTGTTTTCTGAGGTGGTGCTTGGTGAAGGAAGTTTGACAATCACTGATCTAGATCGAAAGGGAGTGTGTAAAATGGAAATTATAATCAACACAGATCTTCTTTAGATTATACTGTATGTACTAAATTCTGAAGTATACAGTTGCACTTATTTTTTTAATCCTCATTGTAAATTCTATTTATGAACTTACTGTAATACAACAAACCAAATAAACAAATTCAATAGCTCAACACATGAAATTTCATACACGTATTAGTTGGGGTTTTTTTTGGCCATTTTATGAAAGTTTGTAAATTTAAAAAAATAGATATCTATTATTTTACTGCACTTCTTAAAATAAGCAAAATAATTTGCCAACAGAACAAAGTTACACATTACTTACGATGCACTAAATGCTGTTAGCTAACACAAAAATAACTTGACTGTATATGGTTGTTCTAGTATAGCAGTGTTTAGGTACTTGCTTCAGAATACTTATCTCAGTCTATTGATTACTGTCAAAGCATTATTTTTGATGATTTACTGCAAGTTATATAAAGAGTGAAATCATTTTGGGCCACAGAAAGACTGGTTAAGTTGCATGAAGACAAAAAGTGTATGCTTTATCATTTATTCATCCATATTCTGAATTAAAATCTGTTATTTTACATCCTTCTACATTGCTCATGTTCAGCTTGAATATACTGATGGCATGAGAACCAAGAAAGACCTCATGAGAATGTTGCATCTCTTCTTTATGTCCTTGATTCCTTTCGAGACGAGATGGAAAAAAGGACTAAGCGTTCATTAAAGTGGGACAGTCATTGCATTGATTTGGTATAAAGTATCATTATTGTTGATCTTCCTCATCAGCTTAATCATAACACTGATCTACATTGAACTGAGTTTACCCACCCAGTGATTCTTACATGAACTGCATCCTGGACAAAACAATATCATATATTGATGTTCCATCTGTTCCATGTCACGCTTTTGTTTGCGTCACATGCCAAACAGACTTCGACAGAGGACTCAACCGTGTGACTGCACTTAAAAATAAATCCTTCCTGCATTGAAAATTAACTTTAGATCAGAGTTCCAAGATGAGGAGCCACATATTTAAGCGTTATTTGTTAGAAAGTTTACATTATGACAACATTGGATGATTACTCACAAACTGTATATGCTGCAGATAGTTTTGAGGTGAGTATATTATATAGTCTGTAAAACATAGTCAGATATTCAAGCAATTCGGAGATGCTGTCAAAAATGCAACCACAATCTCCCACACACAGTTAGTGGGAGGTTTTTGTGTCCTCGCCTCCACACTTGGCTTTAAAACTATCAGATGTTTTTGCTGTAAGATGATGATGAAGATTGATGTTCACCTGATAACAGATTAATTTTGTTTGGAGTTACACAACAACTGTTTTGTGTTCAAACCAATACATACCGTATGCTGATTTATTACCGGACTTTTTGTAACTCAGTGTGAAATCTGTACCTTTAAACACTGTAATGAGTCTCAAAAACACACACACAGATGATAAATTGTAGCTACAGGTATGTCCTTTATTAAATAGCTTAAGTCAGTTCAACGGGAAAACATTTTCTGACTCAAAGGTCAAAGAAATAAAATACTGTAATGTCTTAGTAGGATAATATTGCCACCTTCTGGAAGTATTGGGTTATCATCTCCACACCTCACAAGATTATTATACACTGCAAATTATTTGCCACTTGGCAATATTTTAATGTTCCTAGTTTACATCATAAACCAAATTTTAGCATAAATATTTTATATTTTGTCTATCCTAGTTTAAAAATGTTAAAGCAGAGAAAGTAACTATTCAAATAAGATATTTTGGTTTTCCCCACATATAAAATCTTGTTTAAAAATCCTGCAACATCTCGAGGATGCTTAAATTTAAGAATTGAAAGTTGAATAATGCTTGTTTTCGGAATAAAATATGTGTGTCTATCTTTTAAGTCCTGCTAATTTCTAGATGTACAAATTTTAATTTAGGATGTCTTATCAAGTAAAATTAACTAGCTGCATGGACAGATAATTTCACTAGTTTTTAGTATTTGTTTCCTTAATTCTGGTCTTTTTATCTTATATTTTGTCAGCTCTTTCTTGTAGTGTACTACTTCTTCTGATAGAAAAACAATGACAACTTGGTCAACTCACCCAGCCAATCAGTCCTGGTCTGAGCTCACAGAAAAACTTCAGGTCAAAATGACCAATACGTGGGTTGAGCTCCCGTCCAATAAAGAAGTCATAGAGGGGATTTCCTAAACAAAACGCAAAGATAGATAGAATGAAAAAGACATCTCAGTGTTCGGTTATCACAGCTACTGTGTTTAGAGCAAAAAAGGAAAGCTCCTTTGAGTCATTTATTTGTAATTAGCCAAAACCTGTGTGCAAAGGGAGGGAAACGCAGATAGTAAAATTACAGTATGTTCAAACACTTACTAAATAGAATACGCTCTTGATAAATAGAATGACTCTTATATTGAACCAAGGCTGATAAAATATGCCAAACCTGTGCTTTTTCTGCAATGTTTAGTCTAAAGCAGATGTTTCGAGAATCAGGGTTTAATGAATGATTATTGCACTTTGAAACTGTTACTTTTGGTTAAAGATGTTTTCTGAATGCTAGTAAGTGACATTTGTGTGAAAAGACCACGAAAGCAAGATCCTGTTTGATGAACAGTGCCCGATTTGTGTTTTGTAGAATAGCAGTGTTCCATTCGCACCACCGACCTCTCTTTTTAATGCACTGCACAAGTACAGGAATACACGCAAAAATACAGAGTAAGCACAATGCTTAATTTATTGCATGTGGGTGATGTGTGGCGGTCAGTCTTGCCTTGGTGGTGGGGGTTGTGTTGGGGTTGGTCAGGGGAAAAGTGGCAAAAAATCAATAAACAATAATCAATACAAAACATAGATATTTTTTGTCTGACTCAATCAGTTTTGATTCCCTATTTTTCCCTTCAAACTTTTTCCACCAAGGGCCGCATACTGAAAAGCCAAACCACGTGGTGGCCATTTCTTTTAATTTGTAAAAAAAAAAAAAAAAAAAAAAAAAAAAAAAAACTAAACATATATATTTAAAGACAATCGAAATGTAACAATTACCGGTATTATTGATAAAATGCAGTACAAATTCCTAACGGTTAGTATTACCAATTAAAATATTAATTATTATTTGTAGTGTATGATTATGGCACTTCAAGAAACTCACCGCGCGGTGATTCTGCCCGGATGCAGCTAAAGTAGTGCACAGCTAGTGCGCTGATTAGCGCCGCTAATCAAATGTATTAGTACATTTACACACTTACCAATACTGTGATAATAATGGTAACCGTCATAATTTTTTGTTCACAATAACTTTGATAAAAAATGTTCTTATTGTTACATCCCTATGACAAAACAGCTTTGTGCTGTTGGTGACAAAGCATATTATTATTAGTTTCAAAATGTCAGCTTTTTCTCATTACATTAAGTGTTTTGTTTTTTTTTTCTTTTATTTTTGCTGTTTTTTTTGTTTAATTTTATTTCAACAATATGCTGCGGGCCAACAAAACTGGAGCTGTGGGCCTCACTTTGGACACCCCTGCTATAGGACAATCTTTATGGCTATTTATCACTATCTTGTAATTTACTTTTCTTCTTTCATGTCTGTTAAATATTTTTTTTGTCTGAATCCACACAACTTCTTATTTAGTGGGACAACTGACTGCACAATTCCTCCTTCCTCTTGTGCATCTTTGTAGATATGCATACATTTGCATTAAGAGACCACTAAAGCAAGATCCTTTTTGATTAACAGTCTCCTAACAGTGTGTTTTGTAGTGTAGAACTATACTGCATCATTCTCAAAGTTGTTTTGTAATATTTTGGATATCTTATTGTCTTATTTTTAATTTCATACTAACTGAGAGTGTGCAATTGTCAGCCATGCAGTTGTGGCTAAATAGCAAACTACATGTTCTCAGAGTTCAGCTCTCTGGTGCTGCAGATCCAAGTGCGGATGTACAAGATGCTTGTTGAGAATGCTCACGTCATGCCTCAAGTGTAAGCTGCTGGAAAGCTGTTAGATCACAAGAACATGTGTCTGCTTCCCCACTGCAGTTTCACACCTCTCCACAACTTACCCAAAGGAACATTTAGCACACAGTGCAGCAAATACATACACATCAGTAGTAGCTTCTTCTTTTTGAAGATAAACCTTTTTTCTTACCTGTGGTGCCCCCTAATGCCAGAGCATGAGGAGGAGCCAAAAAGGAACGAAAGTACAGGTAGACGGAGAGCATGAAGGAGACTCCTATTGCACACGCAGCCAGAGGCAACGTCAGCTCGTACAAACGCCCCATAGGAGCCTTGAGCATCAGAAGCAAAATCAGCAGCACACCACTGATGCACAGGCTGTGGAAACCTGAGGGAGAAAAACACACACGGAATAAATGTTGGCCTCAGTGAAGGTATATTGGATTGTTTAAAAATGTAAAGGCTTTAGAATGTATTAATGTAAATGAGCTGAAGGGTCTGGCATGGAAACAGTGTTCACATTATACAAATAACAAATAGATGGTAAATATCAGATGTCTTCATCATGTATATGAGCAAACCTAAAAATATGACACTTCTCCCAAAAAGCAAACTGTACCGTTTATTGGGTACTTGAGGCGTGCTCCATCCCGCAGCACTAATCCCTCAGAGACCTGTGGAAAAAAATGCATTATCACTTTACTGTATTTAAAACTAAATTTGGTCAGGGTTTATAATTTAAACATATAACTAGGGATTTTACGATCGGGGTTTTATGCTGCCGATTGCGATATCTATTATCTATGAGTATACTGTCCATCCATCCATTTTCTACCGCTTGTCCTGTATACCGATCACATGTATTAACTGTAAAGTTTTCAATTATTTATAGTGAGTGTTAATGGCAGTTTAACAATATCAACACAATATTTAAACA